>NC_085023.1:18570844-18575066 GCF_963692335.1 Osmerus eperlanus
GGGCGATAGTGGGGATCGATCTGCGGGAGAGGAAAGTAACTTTTCCTGCCACGGAGAGACGGATGGACGGATGACGAGGGGTTGCCGCGGCAACATAAATCACAGCTCGGCAGTCAATCCCAGTGTGTTTTTTTTTTCCTGCGTATGTTTACACACACGTGTGTTCCTCCAGTGGTCTGGTGGTCCCGGAGAGAAGAGGGAACGAGACCGTTCCTGAGGTGGTGGCTACATCCGGCTTCGCACTGCTGTACTTCTTCAGTGACGCCGCCTACAACCTGACTGGCTTCAACATGCAGTACTCGTGAGTGGTCCTGCTTACGCACACACGCACACACGCCCACAGACACTGACATATAAACACACAGACATACGCACACACACACAAACCCTCTCTCCCTCCCCTCCCCCATCTCCTTCCCCATCTCCCTCCCCCATGTCCCTCCTCTCTCTCCCCCCACTCTCCCACCCCTCTCCCTCCCCTCCCCTCTCTCCCTCTCCCACCCCTCTCTCCCACCCTCTCTCCCTCCCCTCTTACCCCCCTCTCCCACCCTCTCTCCCCCCCCTCTCCCACCCTCTCCCCCCCCCTCTCCCTCCCCTCTCCCACCCTCTCTCCCCCCCTCTCCCACCCTCTCTCCTCCCCTCTCCCACCCTCTCTCCCCCCCCTCTCCCACCCCTCTCTCCCCCCCTCTCCCACCCTCTCTCCCACCCTCTCCCACCCTCTCTCCCCCCCTCTCCCACCCTCTCTCCCCCCCCTCTCCCACCCTCTCTCCCCCCCCTCTCCCACCCTCTCTCCCCACCCCTCTCCCACCCTCTCTCCCCCCCTCTCCCACCCTCTCTCCCCCCCTCTCCCACCTCTCTCCCCCCCCTCTCCCACCCTCTATCCCCCCCCTCTCCACCCTCTATCCCCCCCCTCTCCCACCCTCTATCCCCCCCCTCTCCCACCCTCTCTCCCCCACCTCTCCCACCCTCTATCCCCCCCCTCTCCCACCCTCTCTCCCCCCTCTCCCACCCTCTCTCCCCCCCTCTCCCACCCTCTATCCCCCCCCTCTCCCCCCCTCTCCCACCCTCTCTCCCCCCCCCCTCCCACCCTATCTCTCCAGGATCAACTCGTGTCCCAACAACTGTTCGGGCCACGGCAAGTGCAGCGTGGCCAACTCCATCTCCAGCCGCGTGTACTGCGAGTGTGACAAGTACTGGAAGGGAGGAGCCTGTGACATGCCCTACTGCCGTGACCAACTGCGGCAGCCCCGACCACGGCTACTGCGAACTCACGGGAGAGAAGCTGTGTGTCTGCAACGATAGCTGGCAAGGTACCCCCCCCCCCCCCCCCCCCCCGCTGGGTGGTCGTGGAGGAGGCGTGCGTGAAGGAATGAAAGAATACATGCATATTTCAAGAGCCGCATTTGTGAGAAATGGAAGAGGGCATCGAGGTCACTGCCTAGCCTGTCAGTGAAGGGCGTTTTGACTCCGCCGAGGCGTCGGGACGTTGAGTCGCACTGCCATCTCCTGGTTCGGTAGAGTAGTGCGAGTCTGTTTTCAGATGGAACACACCCCGTGTTTGATGGCAAAGAGGAGCTGTGCTTTGGACTGTCTGCCATCTGCTGGAGGACAATGAAATAGAGCTGTTTGCTCCTCCACAGTCGTGCTCATATGCAGTCAGGGGTTGTCTCTCTGCCTCCACGGGAGCTCACACACATCATTTTCCTAATGAGGTTTTGCCTCCATTGATAGATTACTCAAAACATGATCATAGTTCCCAGACCTCCTCTCTCCCTTTAATGTATATATATATATACACAAACACACGATTGCTAATGTGGATTTCGGGATCAGACCCACCCCAATTAGAAAGTCCCTTAATGGCTTTGCCCCCAGTTAGCCCGTGTGTGTATTCAGGGGGATGTTTGATGTGAGGAGACAGTGACTCAGTTCCACCAGTAGATGGAGCTGTGGTACCTTGTCTGGTGATCAGTCTTAGAGAGGCAGTCTGCTGTGGGTCCCAGGTGTGTCAGATCAGGCGTGCCTCCTCTGTAGAATGTGTTGGTCACCCTGCCTGGGAGCTGAGATGTGGTTACTTAGCGATGTCGCTTGTAGGTACAGACCTGACCACCGTAAGACTGTTAGAATCCTCAGTCTTCTGCTGTACTTGTGCACTATTTGTACGTCGCTTAGTATGAAAGGGTCTGCTAAATGAAAGAATTGTCAAATGTGACAATGTGAGAGCTGGTCCAGGTGACTGATCCCCTCTCCCCCTGGTCCAGGTCCAGACTGCTCCTTGTCGGTGCCGTCCACAGAGTCCTACTGGGTCCTGCCCAACGTCAAGCCCTCGTCAGGGCAGTCCCTGGGGAGAGCGTCTCACAAGGCCCTGGTCCACGGCAGGCTGATGTGGGTGGTGGGGGGCTACGCCTTCAACTACACGGCCTTCCACACTCTGCTCAAGTAAGGGGGGGGCTCACTCGCACTTTACTCATGTCTCTCTCGTTCTCTCTCTCTCTCGTTCTCTCTCTCTCTCGTTCTCTTCTCGTTCTCTCTCTCTCTCTCTCTCTCTCTCTCTCGTTCTCTCTCTCTCTCGTTCTCTCTCTCTCTCGTTCTCTCTCGTTCTCTCTCTCTCTCTCTCTCTCTCTCTCGTTCTCTCTCTCTCTTTCTCTCTCTCTGTCTCTCTTTCTCTCTCTCTCTCTACTCGAGCAGTACTCACAGTTTATATCTCTCTCTCTTTCTGCTCATCCAGTACTCAGTCCACGTCTCTCTCTTCTATAACATGTGTCCTGTCCTCGCTCTTCCTAGTTATAACCTGGAGAGCACCACCTGGGATGTGGTTCCTGTCAGTGGTGGACCCCTGCAGAGATACGGCCACTCACTGGTCCTACTCCAGGTATCCAACTGTCTCTCCGCCTCCCTCCCTCTCCCACACACACACACACACACACACACACACACACACACACACACACACACACACACACACACACACACACACACACACACACACACACACACACACACACAGTCAGCAGGTTCTGAAGGGATCCAGACCTGTGTCTATGTTGAGGACATGGGGGGGTATTTTTACCTCAAAGTGAACAGTCACCCATGACCTATGACCTCAGCTGTGCTGACCTGAACCTTAACCCCTGACTCCCGCCCTCAAACAGACTCTGTAGGAGTCTCTCCACCTCTCACACTCTCTCTTTTACCCTCGCTTTCTCTTTTATTTCTTTATTTTCCTCTCTCTCTCTCTCGCTCTCTCTCCCTCTCTACCTTTCCCTCTCTGAGTTTCTCTTACTCCCAGAGGAGCCTGCCTGTCTTCAGGTCCATACTTCTGAGACAGTGTAATGTCGACATGCTGGGCAGGGTCTAGTTGTCGAGTGTGTTACTGTAGCCGTACTGGCTCAGCTACAGCCTGCTCGCTGGGTTTCAGCAGAACAGGAGAGTCTTCACCGGCCCCTCCGCACTCCCCTGGGATTAAGAAAGACAGGCTACAGAGTTATATACTTACATACTCACGAATTTCGACGATTGTGCACGCCCGTTTTCTTCCTGTGGAGATGATCTATGGTCCTATCACGATGAGATTGTAGTCTGTCCTTTTCCTCTCTCTCCTCTTCCCCAGCGACCGGCCCTCCATTCCCTCCACCTTGCGGGAGGAGGAGAGGATTCACCATTAGCATATAAATGAGTGTCTGCAGGAAAGAGGCCCCTACTGTAAGCCTTATCCTGAGGAACACAACTTCTATACTTCTATGGAATAACAACTCTGAGGAAGGGAGGGCTTTTCAGGGCTGTGTGTGTGTGTGTGTGTGTGTGTGTGTGTGTGTGTGTGTGTGTGTGTGTGTGTGTGTGTGTGTTTTATGTGTGTGTGTGTGTGTGTGTGTGTGTGTTGTGTGTGTCTTGTAGTCGTAGTGTGTGTGTGTGTGTGTGTGTGTGTGTGTGTGTGTGTGTGTGTGGGGGGGGGGGGGGGGGCGTTCATAGCATAAAGTAATGTGCCATGTTTGTGGATGGAAACTGTAAAAGCGAAAAGCTGTCACGTGAGAAAACGCGTGTGCGCAAACACACACCACACACACACACACACACATCGATGTAATCCAACCCAGTACACCGCAATACGCCATTCTTCTCTCTTCTAAGGCTTGAGAGATTACGATGAGTGTGTGTGTTGGCGTGCTGAATCAAGCCTGTCTCCCGCTGGTGTGTTATAATTCACTGCTGGCAGCTTTCACAC
>NC_085023.1:18575266-18621811 GCF_963692335.1 Osmerus eperlanus
CTCTGTCTCTCTCTCACACTCTCTGTCTCTCCCCGACTCTCTTTCTGTGTCTGTCTCTCTCTCACTCTCCATGTCTCTGGTACTCCCTGATTCTTTCTTCTGATTCCCTAGCCACCTTTCTAGAACTCCACAACACATTAATAATGGAAGATTTCGCAATATCCTGCCCGGAAATGAAATGGGAGGTGGAGGCAAGATTAGTATCTGTCTTCCTCTGGAGAGACCACACCTCCCTGGGCTGTGGTCCTTCTCACCCCTCTCCAGCTTCGCATGCAGGCTGTGTCCATGCTTATGGGACAGTGTGTCCATGCTTATGGGCCAGTGTGTCCATACTTATGGGCCAGTGTGTCCATGCTTATGGGCCAGTGTGTCCATGCTTATGGGACAGTGTGTCCATGCTATGAGCCAGTGTGTCCATGCTTATGGGACAGTGTGTCCATGCTTATGGGACAGTGTGTCCATGCTTATGGGCCAGTGTGTCCATGCTTATGGGCCAGTGTGTCCATGCTTATGGGACAGTGTGTCCATGCTTATGGGCCAGTGTGTCCATGCTTATGGGCCAGTGTGTCCATGCTTATGGGCCAGTGTGTCCATGCTTATGGGCCAGTGTGTCCATGCTATGAGCCAGTGTGTCCATGCTATGAGCCAGTGTGTAAGATAATACCAGTTTTGACAGGGAGGAGGTTGGGTAAAGGGTGTGTTAATTGCTTTTGCCCACAGGGTTAATGGTTATATCGGTTTTGTTTTCTGGCAACCGCCAAACCCCATTGTACCGCGAGGAGGGCGTAAATGTGACGTAGGTATGTTGGCATCAGGTTGATTGGCACGTTAATAAGATTCCATCCTGACCCCTGTAGATATGACTACTACCGGCGGATTTGATTAAAACGACCTCTTGATCTTGACCAGTGTTGTCAGCGGTCCTCTGCTTTAAAACAAGTGCTCCCCAATTAGCAGAATACTTAGCCGGGTCATTAGCAACCTGGCGGCCTGGCGTTTAACTCCTCGGTTCGTTTTTTTACGGGAGACAACTCATCTCGCAAAATGGCACATTTCCATATTAATGCATGGCAGGGACGTGAGGGTCGTAAAATCCCGGGGGAGGCCGTTAGTTTGAACGGTAAAACACACAGTGGCGATGGTGTTCTGCTCGGGGACATAAACTATATTACTGTGTACCCTCAGACGTTATTAACGACAAGATAAAGTGTTTTATGGAGTCTTGTCTATATAAATGATACAAAGGGTTTCAAATAAACTTCGAGCTATGAAGAACATTACAAAAGGAATATTAAACTCCTCTACGTGAACACTGTCGGAGTCGGAAATGCTTGTGTGATGACGTGTGATGCTATCGATGGGTGAGATGTTGGCTATGTCAAACACTGAGGGTCAGATGGACAGTGCAGATTGCATCCAACAAGCCTATTTATGGTTCCTGTTGTGGGTTTGATCCTTATTAATTGGTCCTGGTGCTCCGGTTGTTGCTTACCCGTGGTGTGGTGTGTTTCCAGGCCAGGCCCAGATCCCATCTGCCGGATCCTGTTGGTTCTGTGTTCCTGATTCTGTGTTCCACACCCCACGATGCATGTTTCTGTATTCCTGTGTGGAGGGTGATTAAATCTCCATTAAGCTCCTCTGAGTCTACTCTGACTTTGGTTAATGGCAACTGCAGTGGATTAATCTTTTATGATTATTCTCACCTCCCACATACACTCTCTCTCTCTCTCTCTCCTCTCTCTCCTCTCTCTCTCCTCTCTCTCTCTCTCCTTCTCTCTCTCTCTCTCTCTCTCTCTCTCTCTCCCCTCTCTCTCTCTCTCTCTCTCTCTCTCTCTCTCTCTCTCTCTCTCTCTCTCTCTCTCTCTCTCTCTCTCTCTCTCTCTCTCTCTCTCACACACACACTCACACCACACACTCGTAAAGCCATCTTACTGTGGTTGGTTGTTTATGAGAGTATTGGTGTCCGGGGGGGGGGGGGGGTACCGGCTCTTGGTTCTCCCTCCATCTATCCTCTCTGTATCTTCTGTTTCTCCTCCCTTCCACCGACAGTGTTAATCACCCTATCTCTCCAGCCATCCTCTGGTACAGTTAATCACCCCATTGGCACCACTGTAACTCAGAGCAGCATCCAGGGAGAGACAACAGTCATGCTGATCATGGCATGTATCTACACAGGAGGCCAGACAGGCTACTGGTTGATTACAGGGGATGTAATGTCAACACGGTGTGTGTGTGCGGTGTGTGTGTGTGTGTTCCCTCCAGCGTGTGACGAGTGGTCCGTCCTCCCCAGACCAGACCTTCACCGGGATGTGAACCGTTTCGGACACTCTGCCGTCATCAGCAACGGGTGAGGCACTCCTGGTTCTGAGCTCTACTGCAGAACACACACACACTCACACACCACTTGAACACGTGTGTGTGTGTGTACACACACACAGCGCTCATTGTAAGCATGTCCTCCTCCTGTCCACAGTTCCATGTTTGTGTTTGGCGGGTTTTCCGGCGTGCTGCTGAACGATGTGCTGGCCTACACCCCCGCCCTCCTGCCACGCCTTCTACGACTCGCACCGCTGTGCCGGCGCCGGGCCCGGGCTGCGCTGCGTCTGGGCCAAGGGGCGCTGTGGCCCCTGGAACAGCCGCCTCGCCAACGGGACCCCTGCCTGCCCCGCTGTGTCCACCCCGCTCCAGTACGCATGGCCTGTCCTACTGCTGCCTGCACCCACAGAGCAAGCTTCCTATCCGTGTGCATAGAACAGGGTTCTATTTTTCTGTAGGATGTCTTATATCAAAGCTACACAATTTGATTTTCTACTAGGACATCTTCTAGAGCAGGGTCCTGATTTCCACTGGAACATCTTTTAGAACTGAGATCTATTCTCCATTAGAGCAGAGTTCTATTTTCCGTTAGAACAGGGTTCTATTTTCCACTATATCTTCTAAAATAGGGCTCTATTTTCCACTACATAATGCTCTCTTCTCATAAGACTGTACTGTACATAATTGTGGGAACAACAGGTCAAATTATGTACAGTTATCCTATTCTGAGGTAATTATGAGGCAGAGCTGGAAATACATTCCACCGTGCTGGCATCTCCAGACGTGGTCCAGTGTTCAGATGATAATCATAATTACAACTCAAAGGTGAACAGGACTGGTCATTAACTAATGAAATAACAGTTCAGCTGATGGGAGATGGTAATTTTAGCCACTGTTTTCTCCCTCGCATTTAATCCCTCTTCTGGTCACACCGTGTGTGTGCGTGGGTGAGTGTGTGCTTGTGTGTGTTATTTGCTTCTGTGTGGAGGTGAGCTCTATTTGGAATAACACTTTGAGGTAATAAGCATGGATTTACAACATAATAAGAATGATAGGCAATCAGACCTGTCTGGTAAATGGGACTACGAGAGAGAGGGAAGCTCGAGATGTGTGCTTGTTTTTCTTCGTCTTGTTTATGCTCAAATCTCTGTGTGTGTGTGTGTGTGTGTGTGTGCGTGTGTGTGTACATCCAGACAGCACGGACGAGCGGTGTTTCCGGTTCTCAGACTGCGTGAGCTGCACGGCCAACACTCACGGCTGCCAGTGGTGCGAGGACAAGAAGTGCATCTCTGCCTCCAGCAACTGCACCGTGGTACGCCTGTCTGTAGGGGGCGCTGGGGAGGCAGGGCAGCGACGCACACTGCAGCCACCACAAACCCTCTAACTCAGGGGTCTCCAACCCTGTTCCTGGAGTACTTGCCTGTATGTTTTTGCTCTGACACCAATCTAGCACACCTGATTCTATTAACGAGCTGGTTGATTAGGTAACTAGTGTTTAATCAGGTCAGTTGTAAGTGTGGTTGGAGGAAAAGCCTACAGGAAGGTATAGCTCCTAGAAACAGAGCTTTGAGACTCCTGTTCTAACTGTTGATGTCAGCAAGCCTACTACAGTACGAGCTCTGTAAGCCTAATGCGTCCATGAGTTGGCTTGGTTCATGTTCATGTCAGTAGAAGAGGGCATAGCTCAGTGGTTAGAGCATTTGACTTACATATCAAAAAGGTCGCAGGTTGAAAATCACCCCTGTACTGTACGTTGCTTTGGATGATAGCATCTGTTAATTAAAAATGTATACAGTATTATTAGTAGGCTGTTGCTTTGGTCAGTTGACCCAACTAGTGACCCATTACACTAATGTGTTTGACCTCCCTCTGCTGTCTGTTTGTTTTTCTCCGTGTGTGTGTGTAATATAGCTAACCTGGAGCTAGCCCAGAACCACAGGGGTCCTCTCTCGCTCCCTCCCCCCTCCATGCTGTCTGAACACCAGCTCTCTGTGTGGAAGCAGGGGGGGCGCAGAATAGGACAGGTACATGTGCTTCTCTCTCTCTCTCTCTCTCTCTCTCATCCTCTCTCTCTCACTCTCTCTCTCTCTCTCTCTCTCTCTCTCTCTCTCTCTCTCTCTCTCTCTCTCTCTCTCTCTCTCTCTCTCTCTCTCTCTCTCTCTCTCTCTCTCTCTCTCCTCTCTCTCTCCTCTCTCTCTCTCTCTCTCTTCAATCTCTCTCTCTCCTCTCTCTCTCTCTCTCTCTCTCTCTCTCTCTCTCTCTCTCTCTCTCTCTCTCTCTCTCTCTCTCTCTCAGTGGAACAAGTCAACACCAGAATCAGATCACTATTTAAGTCTCCCTGGTGGTGTAAATGTGTTGATGTTTAGAGTGTGAGCGTGTTTGTCTGTCTTTTAAATGACTGTATATCAATACGTGTGTGTGTGTGTGTGACCAGTCTGTGAGTAACTACACCAGGTGCCAAGTGAGGGAGGAACAGGTGTGTGCTAAACTGGCCAATTGCAGGAGCTGCTCCCTCAACCTCAACTGTCAATGGGAGGTCCAGCACCTGGAGTGTCACGCCTTACCTGGTGAGAACACACACGCACACACACACATGTACACACGCACACACACACACACACACATGTACACGTGTGCACATACACACATAGACAGCAATGCCCACAGACACACACACACATGTACACATGTACACATACACACATAGACCGCAATGCCCACAGACACACACACACACACACACCTCTTTCTCAAGCAAGCAGCCAGACAGTGCGGTTCTTAGAAGCCTACCTGTTTGACAGCTACAAGGGTTTGAATGCCTGGAGAACGTATGCCAATGTGTGATGCATTATTAACACTCCGCTAGCGTGCTCCTCTGGGGGCCTGTGTTTTCTCCCCTGTCTCTGAAGTGGATTTATTGCTCTCATTTTTCAAAGCTCCCTACACGCTCTCTCTACATCCCCTCGCTCTCTCTCTCCTTCTAACAGACACACACACGTAAACACAGTACAATACATAGATTATCGACACTCCCGAACACACACAGCAACAGACACACACACACTAAATCTATTTACTCCACAACACTCCAGTCCCCTGAAAAGGGAAATAGGCCAATTATAATTGTTTACTTGATGTTATGAAAAAAGAACTTCGGCTGACTCAAAGATTGTAGCCCAGAAAGACTTCCATGATGGGAACTAGTGGTTAACTAGCTAGAGAGGAGGGAGGAGAGGAGGGAGCTAAAAAGGTAGGCTTTGGACTGACACCTATGTAAGCCTACTGTAAGCCTACTGTTGATACTCTGACCTTTGTCTCTCTGTTGAATAGCAGAACAACCCCACCCCCAGTGAGTTAGCCTGCTGAACCAAAGCCCAGCATTGAGTTCTTCCTCTTCAGCCTCAAAAGATGTAAAATGTGAAACAGCTTCACTTTCACACAGTCCTATTCTGGGGGAAAAGGAACAGAACTCTGGACTGTGTGTGAGTGCGTGTAACAGGGAAATGTTCCAGACTCCTTCCCAAACACAGAAGTAAACTCACTGCGATCCCTGAGACACAGCCTTAAATCTGCTGAAGTGTTTATCCGTTTCTGAAACGGAGCCCTGTGTTTGTTATGGTACACCTCGTTCTCTCAGAGCCCCTCGCCTCTGGGCGGCCATCTTTAAACAGCGGTTTTTCTGATGAGTAGTGCGCCATGGTAACCATTATCCAACAATAAAAAAGTAATCACTGCTGCTCTCCAAAATAAACAGCAGCATTCCTCAGTTGAAACCAGAGTGAGCTGTTAGTCCTTTCATGTCCACTGAATGAGTCCTCTCTTTATTAGTGCAAGATCTGGGGTATGTGGAGCCTAAACCATTATGTGCCAAGTGGTTTAAGGCCTGTCTCTCAGAGACCTGTCTCTGTGACTGGCAGATATGACTGTCTTTTGAAAACCCACTAACTGGAGTGGACATTAAAGACCTGTTGGAAATGTATTTTGGCTGTCTGAGACTTAGGGTTGTGGCTGATCTATACTTTAAACACCTACACACTTGGCCCTTTGACTTTTGAGTTCAAATTGTGCTTTAAACAGGTATAATCACTGAGTATATGGCCACGATATAGACTGGAATCTCTCAAAGTAATGCAGCCTAGCGTCTGTCAGAGGCCTGGGACTCAATTTTCTCTCTCCCCGATCCGCAGCCCAGCTTTGTGGGGAAGGCTGGCACCATGTTGGGGAGGCCTGCCTGAGGATCAACTCCAGCAGGGAGAGTTATGACAACGCTCAGCACTACTGCAAGAACCTGGATGGGAACATCGCCTCTCTCACCACAGAGAAGCAGGTGGACTTTGTCCTGGAGGAGCTAGCTAAGCACCAGCTACAAAACAAGGTGGGCTGACATTCACAATGTTTTATACTGTCTACACAGTGGGTCTGGTCGGAGCATTTTCCTTTAGCACGTACATCTTTGTTGCGAATATCCTTTGGGATTGGGGGAAGTCAGGTGGCTGAGCGGTTAGGGAGTTGGGCTAGTAATCTGAAGGTTACCGGTTCGGTTACCGGTTCGATTCCCGGCTGTGCCAATGACGTTGTGTCCTTGGGCAAGGCACTTCACCCTACTTGCCTCAGGGGGAATGTCCCTGTACTTACTGTAAGTCGCTCTGGAAGCGTCATTAGAGCGTCTGCTAAATGACTAAATGTAAATGTAATGTAATGAGGGGGATCAGTGGGGATGGGTATAGCTCAATGGTAGAGTGTTTGAGTATAGATCTAAAGGTTGCTGGTTCAAATCCCCTGGTGTACGTCGCTTTGGGGAAAGTCACCCATACATGAATCATACATGAAAACATTGCGATTAAGTCATCCTTCATTGGTATGGCCAAGTCTTAGATTCAAATTAATCTCTTCAATGAATGACTTACTTTGTCTTTTATTTATTGTTTTATTTATTGTTATTTTCCCACCCACCCGCGCGTACACACACACACACACACACACACACACACACACACATACTCATACAGTTGTCTGTGATGTGCTAGTTTACCAGCCCACACATGTTCAAGACAAATGTTTCCATCTCAAATTGCTCATATCCTTGATTTTCTCTCGGCTGTCTGAGAATGTGCATCGTCGGGGTGACAGGAAGCTAACATTTAACTGTTGTTAATTATGAATGCAGAGATCCCTCTCTCTCCTCCTTCGTATGTGTCACTTCAGGTTGGAAGGCTTGAGCAGTTTAGTCTTTGAAGATTAACATGGTTTTCAATAAAGCTCACCTTTGATGTTGTGAGATGCAAAGGCAACAGTTTTCCTTATCTTTTTTTTTCCCTCTCTTTGTTTGTTAAGAAGCATCCTGTTCCTCACCGATTCAACAAACAGACTTCACTTTCTTTCCAAACACTTAATTACTTACCCTATAGGATACAAAAATGAAAAAAGTTAGTTTGAATAAAAGGACATTTCAGAACAAGGCAGCAACAGAGTTTTTCAGTATTTCACATGAATGTTCTCTCAATTACTCCTGTTTTTATGGTCTCATAAATGTTTAGTGTGTGGTAGATCATGGATGATGTTAGCTGATTAAGAATTCATTACAGGTGAAACTTTTTAAACATCCTTTCCTTTAATGAAAAAGCTCTCACATAAGCTTGGCTTAAGAAATAAATATTTTGGTTTAATTACCTTGGCTTGTCACACAACTTTATAGGTTTGTGTTGGCTAGGATTTGGAAGTCTGCACTTTCAGCATAATTACTGGAATTTACAGCAAATGTTTGATTTAATATTGAGTTTCACATTAAACATAATGTTTTTTGAGTATTATTTTCATTAAATTATTATGTAAGTAGTACATTTCAAGGATATGAGGTGGTGATGCATAAACTCTTTCTTAGTTGTATTGCAAGGACTGGTTTGCAATATTGTAACATGCTTGTGTGGGATTGCTATCTCTCTCTGTCTCTCTTTTTCTCTGTGTCTCTCTCTCTCTTTGTCTGTCTGTTTCTCTCTCTTTTTCTCTGTCCCTCTCTCTTTCCCTCTCTCTCTCTCTCTCTCTCTCTCTCTCTCTCTCTCTCTCTCTCCACCCTCCTCCCTCCATCTGTAGAAGTTGGCACCGTGGGTGGGTCTGAGGAAGATCAACATCTCGTACTGGGGCTGGGAGGACTCCTCCCCCTTCACCAACAACAACCTGCGCTGGCTGGAGGGCGAGCCCAGCGACTCGGGGTTCTGTGCCTACCTGGAGCGGGCGCCGGCCGCAGGCCTCAAGGCCAACCCCTGCACCGCTACCACCGACGGACTCATCTGTGAGAAACCAGTCGGTGAGAGAATTTCAAAAATATATTTTCAGAAATATTTTATTATGGGTCAACCCCTCCCTCTTTCTGGTCTCGTTGACACTGTGCCTTTAACTCAAACACAGTGAAACACCAGCAAGCTCAGACTACCATGTTAAGCCCCTTAAAGGGTCAAAGGTGAAACTGTCTCTTAAGTATTGGAGTCGTTGAAGACGTCAAATAAACGACTGTTTGTCGGCTCACTGTGTAGTCCAGCAACATTCCAGCCTTTCCACGTCTCCACTCAAATCTTCATCCAGCTTTTAAAGATCAGTTAGCAGGTGTCCATGTTGCGAGTAGAGCTCAACCTGTCAAGTGAACATGGTCTGAACCTGTTAACATTCATTTCAAACATAACCCCCCCCCTCTCTCTCTCTCTCTCTCTCTCTCTCTCTCTCTCTCTCTCTCTCTCTCTCTCTCTCTCTCTCTCTCTCTCCTTCCCTCTCTCTCTCTCTCTCTCCTTCCCTCTCTCTCTCTCTCCTTCCCTCTCTCTCCATCAGTGAGCCCCAACCAGAGTGCTCGCCCCTGTCGGATCCCGTGCGCGCTGCGCACCAGCTGTGCCAACTGCACCAGCCAGGCCATGGAGTGCATGTGGTGCAGCAGCACCCAGCGCTGCGTGGACTCCAACGCCTACGTCATCTCCTTCCCCTTCGGACAGTGTCTGGAGTGGCAGACCGGCGACTGTCTGGGTGAGATGGACTGTGTGTGTGTTTAGGTTTAGGGCTCAGGGCTAGTTTATGTTCAGGGGGTAATGTTAGTCGTGTGTGTGAATGTGTAGGAGGATACTTCATGGACTAAAGGATTTAACATAAAGTCTGCAAAGAATCTGTGTTGATTTTGAATACATTAGCACACAGAGTATGCAGTAATTTAATGTTTTTATGAGAAACAACATAGGAGAGATGTGCTGAGGGACTGGATGCTGTAAATGTCGGAAATGTACTGTGTACATTTGCCGTCTTACAATGTACCCACTCTATTACAGTACTGCCTTGTGCAGTGCCTAGAACAGTGCTGCAGAATCAGCTACATATCTCAAGTGCAACATCGACCGCTCGAGATCTTATGATCCGCAGCCAGCCTCCCTCACCCTCTCTGCCACCTTGCTTGTGGGCACTGTCAGGAAAATCCATACCCTATTGGCATTTGTCGAACTCAATATAAAGTGCACGCCCGGTTGTGAGTTCACCCTCAAATGTGAAGGCGGTCCGTGTGAAATGTTCTGGAAGTTCGATTTGTCTCTCACAGACCCTGGAGGGCACCGGGGGAGACGGGTGGTCGTAGCATTTTGTTCGGTGATTTTCAGCCTCATTGATTTGTCCATGATACGCGGCAGATTTAGCTTCAGGAAAACATGAATAAGAGATGTTTTAGGAGGATTGTCAATATAGTAATACGTTGAAATCCACCATGACTAGCCTATCAAAAAAGCGGAACTGCAAACACAGTTTCCATGATACTGAAATATCTTACATGTAAGTCCACACTGAGTGAATCTAATTACTTGTTTCTGACTATTCTCCTGACAATATGGATGTAATCAAAATGTTAATGAGCTGTAGCTTTTTAACTTGTTATGCTAGACTCCTAATATAGACCACATTACATAAGGGAACTCGTAACTTTGAACAGGTCTTCCTTCATGCTATTCTGAATGTCCATGAGAATGTTCCCCTTTTCCCTGCTCAAGGATCATTGAGAAAAATGTATTCAATATCTCACTGAGGGCAGTAAATGAGAATAAAGAATCCCATTAGCATTCTGCTCTATAGCCAACATGCTTTAAGGCCAGAGAGCTGCCAAGGCCCCCCCTCCTCTCCTCTCTCTGCCTCCACAGCCTCTCTGCTCGGCCTGGGACAGGCTTTTCTGGCTTTTCTGAGGCAGGTAAGGGGGTAGAAATGCTCCTTGTTGGTATTCACCCTGGAGGCTTCCAGAGACTTCTCTCTCTGGTGCTGATGTTCAAGGTTTTTCTGTTTCGGGGAGTGGAACAAGGCCCTCTTTAGGGGTTATGAGTAAGTTTAGTTTGGCTTCAGCTGGTGGTTGTATTTATCTGGAGGGGCCTGGGGGGTCAGTGACTCCAATCTGGTGGTGCTCCTTCTCCCATGTTCCTGTTAACGGAGTGTGATAGAGGAGCAGCACTGGGAAATGGGCTTTTTCTCAACGCTAAGGTCACACACATCCACCGATGATTAGAACTACCTGGCCCGTGCTCTCTTGGGGTTAGGGTGAGCCACCAAGCCTGTGGATGCACAAGTTTTAAGTTTATTGCCATTTCTAACATATACAAGTACAGGTACAGTGGAACTATTCTAACCTTCTCCTCTTCACCATCCCTCATGGTCCATCTAAACGTATAATTAACGTGTATTATTTGAACATTAGGTTCAAATTAGGCGATTACTGTGTAGAATTGAGTCAGTGTAGTTTGTCCAACTGGCCCCAGGTCTTCCCTTCTCCATGTGTCTGGTTGAAAGATGTCATGTGAAATCGAATGTTCTCTAGCAGATCATCACGCAACCTACTCAACTCAAAGGTTTCCGTTGACGTGCTCCCAGTGGGTTCACAGGTCCTGCAGAGACAATGGGGAAACCAATTAACAGTTCTTTTTAAAGGCGCATTAATTATTTCACTGTGGTGTGGGATGATGATTCGTATTTATAGCAGTGTCGTGTACTCAAATCCTGTCATGTTTAGCCCATGTGAGAGAAAGCAGCGATCTGATTGAGTTGTGAAGGTTCGGCAGGAATTTTGTAGCGTAGTTTGATACTTGCTGTGTGAACCTCATAAATGATGCAAGATGTTTCAGTATTCAGCCTGGTTTTTGGTGTTATTGTATTGTGAACTTTGCTCTCCAGTGCAGCCTGGACAAACCCAAACGGACTGCTCTGTGAAAATTAGGAATTTTCTAGGTTTCCGGCACATTGGTCAAACCGTTGCCTTTGAAGTCCAAACGGGAGAGAGAGAGAGAGAGAGAGAGAGGAGAGAGAGAGAGAGAGAGAGAGAGAGAGAGAGAGAGAGAGAGAGAGAGAGAGAGAGAGAGAGAGAGAGAGAAGAGAGAGAGAGAGAGAGAGAGAGAGAGAGAGAGAGAGAGAGAGAGAGAGAGAGAGAGAGAGAGAGAGAGAGAGAGAGAGAGAGAGAGAGAGAGAGAGAGAGAGAGGAGGGAGAGGAGAGAGAGAGAGAGAGAGAGAGAGAGAGAGAGAGAGAGAGAGAGAGAGCAGAAATATCCTCTTTACTGCGCTCAGAGCTCCAAGATCCATGCTGTGACATAGCCTTCTGTCTCAGAAACAAAGAGAGCGAGAGACAGAGTTTGGAGGAAGAAAAGCAAAGGAGTGGTGGAAGGTGGGTGGCGGGGTGGTTTGGTGTTGAGGAGATTGACAGGTACAGAAGACTGACAGTCTGAGAGGATGATGTCGGCTTAGAGATGGGGATCCTGCGTTTGTAATTATAGAACATATGGCTGCTGTTGGGGAAGAGTCGGAAGAGAACGGAGAAAGGACTCTGCAGCAGTTAAAAAGCGGAGCAGGAAAATAGGGTGTCAAACACACCAGGCCGGGTGAGAGAAGTTCTGCTAGAGACACCTACGATTTGGCTGCGGTGCAAAAGTGTTCCCAGCTTGGGGTGAAATGCAAATTGTACCTTTTAGCTCAGTGTTAGTCAGCTCACACACACACACAGCTCTAGAAGAGACCTTGGAAGGTTTCCCAGAACCACAGTGTCGGGTGGGTGAATGACGAGCTACATGTGCCTTGTTTGGACTGTTACTGGGGTTTAAAGAATGGAGGATTGGCCCAACTAGACCTGGCGTTGAGAGGGGGTAATGGGAATTTAGCTGCTACGTCTTTGCTTTCAGGCACAAAAAGATGTTCAAACAAACACATTTAATCAAGAGTTCACTTCACAGCCTCTGTCTCTAAATGTTGAGGGTTAAAACTGATTGAGAGTCCAGCCGGCTTAGCTTTTCTGCATATTCCATAAAAGAAACTATCAGATTTGCTTTATGGATGTCCTTGTTGTAAAAAGTCATTTCCTTTTCCCCTGCAAACCTTTGGGAGTCTCATAAGCATTTAATGACTCCACACATTCTCAATTGAGATAAAAGTACTGGAAAGAAATTCAATTTATTAAAAAAAATATAAAGGTCAAGTAACAATAATGATAGTCAGCGAATCAAGGACACTGTTATAAAACTCTTCTGTGGTGATGTTTGCATCAGTACTGTTCTTTTGGCCAAAGTAAACTGGCCATAAAAACAGCCGTCAAGGTAAACAGAAACAGTCGGCAGTGGGCTGTTAATGACAAATCTAGAGGCTAGTGCAGACTTTTTCTTCCTCAACTTTGTTGTGCAAAAACACGGATTTCCTGTAAAGTGACCAAACTGTGAGAAGTGACACGTCTCTAACTTTATCCCTCCCCCCCTCTCTCTCCCCCCCCCCCCCCCCCCCCCCACCCCCCCCCCCCCCTTCAGCTCAGAACTGTTCCGGCCTGAGGACATGTGGTCAGTGTTTGGAGCAGGTTGAGTGTGGGTGGTGCGGGGACCCTTCGAACACAGGCAGAGGCGTGTGTAACGAGGGCTCCTTCAGGGGCCCCATGAAGACCCCCCCCAGGCCCGGCAGGGAGAGGGACTGGGCCTGGGGGAGGCACATGGCCCTGGAGCCCGCCATGTGCCCGTCAGAAAAAGGCTTCGACTGGGCCTACGTCCACTGCCCTGGTAAGTGGCCAGCCAAGCATACACACACGCAAACACACAAGTACGGACCACGCGTGCTCACACAAACACACACACGCTCTCATGCTAGGTGGTGTGTTGTCGTTAAACCCCGTGGTCCTTGTGGGTCTCCTCCCCAGCCTGCCAGTGCAACGGCCACAGCACCTGCGTGAACGGCAGCGTCTGCGAGCAGTGTCGCAACCTCACCAGCGGACCACAGTGCCAGACCTGCATGCCCGGTTTCTATGGAGACCCCACCAACGGCGGAAAGTGCCACGGTGAGTGAGTGAGTGTACGGAAGGGAGGGGAGGGGGGGGGCTGATTCAATACACCAGAGTGACCTGATGGGGGCAGTGTTACAATACCCAGATGGCCCTGCTCATGGGATGGTTGTAGCATGCAGCTGATGGCCTGAGTGTGTTTGAACACCAGGAGAGGTGAATGACAGGGAGAGAGGAAACGGAGTGTGTGTTTGTGATCGTGAACGCCATCAGAGGACAGGAACGATGAACCAGAGTGGATGGCCCCTGGCCAAGACGAGACGGCTGGGTAGGGTGCCCTTCTGTCCTGGGCTCCCCTCAGGGTGGGGAGACAGTGAGCTACTGCCCAGGTCACCCTCTCTCCACCTTCACCTCAAAAGGGAGAGAGAGACGGAGAGAGAGACGGAGAGAGAGAGACGGAGAGAGAGAGACGGAGAGAGAGACGGAGAGAGAGACGGAGAGAGAGACGGAGAGAGAGACGGAGAGAGAGACGGAGAGAGAGACGGAGAGAGAGACAGAGAGAGAGACGGAGTGAGAGACAGACAGAGTGGAAGGTAGAAAGATTGAGAAAGAGATTGTGATTGTGAGACAGATGGAGAGGTTCTGAGTGTAAAGCATGAGTAGACAGAGAGAAGCTAAGTAAGTGAGTGAGGGAATTTCTTGTGGGAGAGGAGAAGGTGTAATAACATAATTCCTCGGCTGACAGATGTGCCTTTTTCCCCGTGTGGTGTGTGACGTTAAATCACTCTTTATCATTTTCTTATTTCCTGGAGTTGACTGCAGACTGCCTGCCTGCCTTACTGCCTGGCTGGGTGGGTGTGTGTGTGGCTACCTGGCTGGGTGGGTGTGTGGCCAGGTGGCATGGTGGCCGGATGTCTGGGTGTGTGGCTGGGTGGTTGTGTGGCTGGGTGTGTGGGTGGTTGTGTGGGTGTGTGGCTGGGTGTGTGGCTGGGTGTGTGGGTGGTTGTGTGGGTGTGTGGCTGGGTGTGTGGCTGGGTGTGTGGCTGGGTGTGTGGCTGTGTGTGTGTGTGGCTGGGTGTGTGGGTGGTTGTGTGGGTGTGTGGCTGGGTGTGTGGCTGTGTGGCTGGGTGGCTGGGTGTGTGGGTGTGTGGCTGGGTGTGTGGGTGTGTGGCTGGGTGTGTGGCTGGGTGTGTGGGTGGTTGTGTGGGTGTGTGGCTGTGTGGCTGGGTGGCTGGGTGTGTGGGTGTGTGGCTGGGTGTGTGTGTGGCTGGGTGTGTGTGTGGCTGGGTGTGTGGCTGGGTGTGTGGGTGTGTGGCTGGGTGTTAGGGTCCCACTCCCTCTCCTCACCCCTCCCTCATGCTCCCCCGTCTTCCATTCTCCTTCTTCTTCTCTTCCCCATACACCCCTTTCTCTCCTCTTTCCCTCCTTCCATTGGCTACATTCCACTCCAACAGCTTTAAACGCTGACATGATTAGAGGGGGATTTATAGACGGCCCTCCGTACACACGTACACACCTCCACACCTCCCTCCTGTTTAAAGGGGCGATCCTGTCCCTGGTTCTCTCTGGGCTGCCTCATCCCTCCCGCCGTCCCTCCATCTCTCCGGCTCTAGCAGGATAGATGGAGCTGTCGGTAATGACTCCCAGGCACTGATGTGTGCTAGATTAGGCCTGGGAATGGGCCTGTTCTCCCCAGGTCTGTGCGTGTGGTCGGGAGGGAAGGGGGTGGGGGTGGGGGGGGGGGGGGGGGCAGACATCCTCTCTCAGATGTCACAGGCTGTCTGCGGGAGAGGGGGGGGAGAGAGGGACGGAAGGAGGGAGAAAGTAACGGAGATGGACGAGAAAGATGAAGGAACCCCCCTTCAGTAAGGTTCCAGTGTAATGTACGAGGAGTGGAGGTGGAGGGTTGTCCTTGGCAGAAGGGAGGATGGAGGATGGTGATGGAGGACAGATGGAGGACGAGAGGAGACACTGTCCAGTCTGGCGTCTGTGTGACAGATGATCAGCTGACCTTGTGGACCATGAGACGTGTGTGTGTGTGTGTGTGTGTGCGCATGGAGAGTCCCCCCCATCATATCTAAGACTGACAAGATCACCTTGACTTGTGAAGTGGATGATATGCTCTCCTGAGCCTGGTCCAGGGCTAGGCACAAGACCTTCTTCATGTCTGACCTGTGCAGTCCTCTGCTGGTCTAACTCCAGTGTTTCCTCCGTCACGGCAACATTTCTGCCACCACGGTATCAGAAATAGGGCTGTACAAAAGGCCGTCTATCGGCAGTGACTGAGTGCATGTTGGAGAATAGCACGGACAGGCTCTTCACGCCGCGAGCGGGCACGTGCGCCACTCGGTGTTAAAAGGGAGAGAAAGAAAAACGAGACTGCCGCTGTCCGGAAGGATAACTAGCCAGTTGAGATCGCGTGTGTGCGTCCTTGAGAACTTTAAGTCGTATAACTTATGTTGTCAGAGAGACCTGCCCCCACTGCAAAAAAAAATCCAAAAGGAAACAGTGAACTCCGTCTCTTCCTGTACCTGCTTCCAGTATCACACCACATGGCGGTTCTTTCTCAGCCTGTCATATCTTTGTTGTCCTGCTCTCTCCCTCTCTCTGCCTCTCTTTCTTTCTCTCTCTCTCTCTTCCTTCTGTCACCCAGTGCTCTCTCATGTCCTTGCATGATGCCAGCACTGCAGAGTTCAATTAAAATGTTGTTTATTGCTTTTGGATACGGCCCGCTGTGCTAGCCGGATGAATTCCATTACTGTCTGTTGAAGAGCCCTTTAGGTCTGCCTGTCTGTCTGCCTGTCTGCCTGTCTGTCTGTCTGCCTGTCTGTCTGTCTCCCTGTCTGTCTGTCTGTCTGTCTGTCTTTCTGTCTGTCTTTCTGTCTGTCTCCCTGCCTGTCTGTCTGTCTCCCTGTCTGTCTTCCTGTCTGTCTCCCTGCCTGTCTTCCTGTCTGTCTCCCTGCCTGTCTATCTGTCTGTCTCCCTGCCTGTCTGTCTGTCTGTCCCTGTCTGCCTGTCTATCGTTCTGTGTCAGTGAGTGTGTCCTCCAGGAACCCAGACTACTGTACAGGGTTCTAGAATGAGTTTGCCCTCCAGCCCTCCATTGTTATGGCCTCTGCATCTCATTGCTTTGCCTGATGATAAGATGCAGAATTGTCTTATTGCTTTCATAAAAGCTGCATGTACTACTTCAATATTCCCGTCTGTCTCTTTCTTTAATTACATTACAGTGCGCGTACACACACACACACACACACACACACACACACACACACAGGGCACACATGGCAGGGTTTAAATGAGAGTCTGTCATGTTTGGTGTTGAGTATGGGGGGGTGCTGAGTGTGTATGTGTATGCACAGCAAGACACAGAGTCCAGCAGAGATGGACCATGCAGCAGGATGCTCTTTTGTGTGTGTGTGTGTGTTTGTGTGTGTAAACAGTCTGTCTGAAGTGTTTTTCAATGCCACAGTCAGAGTGGACTGTGTGTGTGGCATTAAGAATGTGTGGCACAATCAGTGGGTTGTGTGGGTGTGCACGTGTGTGCGTGCGTGTGAGTGTGTGTTCTCCAGTCACCAGAGGCTGAGCCCTGCTCTGCGGTGCTGTCGTCCTGCTCAGCTAGTCTGATGGATTAGACAAGTCCAGCTGTTCTACAGATTTAGCTGCTCCACCATGCAGCCCTAAAGAGTAGAGCTCTCAGAACGACCCCACAGTAACACTCTGCTGGGCTGTCTGTCTGTCTGTCTGTCTGTCTAACTGCATGTCTTTCTGCCTGCCTGTCTGTCTCTCTACCTGTCTGTCTGTTGTCTCTTGTTCTACTTCCCTATGTTTGCGAGTCACAGCTAGACTGATACTTGGTTTGAGTGCTTACTTCTCACCTCCTCCTTACATTTAGTCATTTAGCAGACGCTCTTATCCAGAGCGACTTACAGTAAGTACAGGGACATTCCCCTAGAGGCAAGTAGGGTGAAGTGCCTTGCCCAGGGACACAATGTCATTTTTCACAGCCGGGAATCGAACCAGCAACCTTCGGATTACTAGCCCAATTACCGAACCGCTCAGCCACCTGACTCCCAGCAGTAGATGGTAAACTAAGGTGTGCTGCCTTACATGGCCTCCTGTCAAACCATGTTCCAAACAAGGGGACGCTGTAACACGTTCACTAACTGGTTTAAGAAACTCGGGCCTTGAGGTTAGAGTCTGAGGTGAACAGGTGAGACTTATTAAATGGTGGAGCTGGATGTTCCACATGGCAAAGCAGGGTCAGGGTGAACTGGTACTTGGCCCTTGACCAAGACTACGGCACTGCTGTTACAATGTGCTGAGAGAGGAGGGAAGGGAGAGGAGGGAAGGGAGAGGAGGGAAGGGAGAGGAGGGAAGGGAGAGGAGGGATGTGAGGAGGTCCCAGAGGTCAAGGTGCAGCTTCCTGACGTGTCCCTGTGACACCTGACCCCTAGCACATCATTAGCACCTGAACTTTACTTCCCTCAACACTTCATCTAACCAAACCGCAGACTCCTTCTCCTCTAACAAGAATGGGATGGAGGGGTGACAGAAAGGGGGGAAGATGAGGTCTCTAAAGAGATTATTTGATGTGATGAATTCATATCTAAGGCCCCTGTAGGCATACAATGAACAGTATTGGAATAAAGTGCTGTTTAGGGAGCAAGTTGCAGGGTTGAGATTCTTCAACCCTGCTGATTGGATGACGCGGGTCTACCAGACATGCTGACACTCCACTCATACCTTACTCTCTCTTTCGCACACACAAACACACACACACACAAGTACAATCAATATAAACTCATACACGCAAAAACAAGCGTAATGTCTATGAAAAAACATGGTAGCTATGTTCAACAACAGCATTGTTGTTAAATCACTGGGTTATCTCAGAGTAACAGACATGACCAATCAAATGGGAAATCAAATGTATTTTCCAACTTCTATGTTCTTGTCTGGAATCCTATGTCCTCTCAGGTCTAGTCGTTTCCTTGTTGCGATGATGCGACTGCTCCTCCTGTCATTATTAAACCTGACACATAATCCGATTTAGCCAGGTCAGATTTTTGGTGCAAATCATGGTTGGTTTAATTGATTTAGCTCTGTCTTGGAGGCCTGGAGAAGGTCGTTCTTTAGACAGGGTGTCAGATGGGAGAGGCAGATAGACAGGTGCTGTAGGTAGGCAGCCAGCCAGAGATGATAGACAGGCAGACAGGACATGTACAGTAGCCTTTCTGTTCCTGTGTTATAGACAGGTGCTGTAGGGAGGCAGCCAGCCAGCCAGCCAGGCAGACAGGAAGGCAGATAGACAGGTGCTGTAGGGAGGCAGACAGACAGGCGGGAAGGCAGATAGACAGGTGCTGTAGGGAGGCAGACAGACAGGCGGGAAGGCAGATAGACAGGTGCTGTAGGGAGGCAGGCAGACAGGCAGACGGGAAGGCAGATAGACAGGTGCTGTAGGGAGGCAGGCAGACAGGCAGATGGGAAGGCAGATAGACAGGTGCTGTATGCAGACAGGCAGACAGGCAGACGGGAAGGCAGATAGACAGGTGCTGTAGGGAGGCAGGCAGACAGGAAGGCAGATAGACAGGTGCTGTAGGGAGGCAGGCAGACAGGAAGGCAGATAGACAGGTGCTGTAGGGAGGCAGGCAGACAGGCAGACGGGAAGGCAGATAGACAGGTGCTGTATGCAGACAGGCAGACAGGCAGACGGGAAGGCAGATAGACAGGTGCTGCAGCTTACGTGGTTGATGTGACCTCCAGAAGACTCTGTCTCTGATTCAGAGATTTACTATATCAAATCAAGAGTGGCCTGACCCTCACTTCCAGATAAGAGGATCAAGGACTGCCATCAATTTTTCATATTTATGACTGCTGTAGCCACTGTCTCTCTCTGTCACTCTTCCTTTCTCTCTTTCTGTCTGTTTCTCTCTATTGATCGTACTCTCTCTCTCTCTCCCCTCTCTCTCTCTCTCTCTCTCTCTCTCTCTCTCTCTCTCTCTCTCTCTCTCTCTCTCTCTCTCTCTCTCACTCTCTCTCTCACTCTCACACACACACACACACACACACACACCTGTACCCTCTGCTGCACAGTCCAAGTCGTGAACAACAACAGACAAGAGAGACAGACGGAGAGAGGGAGGGAGGGAGGGAGAAAGTGAAAGAGAAAACACTTTTCACTTTTCAATTTCTTCGCAAGCAAGTGAGCGAGCAGCTGGTTCCAATTCAATTATTTTATTCATGACATGATTATTTGAACTTGTCACTCGCTGGCAGGTTCACAGTGAGTGGCGGGAAGGAGGATGGTTTGAAAGGCCAGGAGAGAGGAGCAGAGATGGGGAAGATCAACCGTACCCACTGTTCTCTGGGAAGACCCGGCCTGCTGTGTGGCAACACCCCATGTAGAGAGATGCTTCTCTATTTCTCGCCAGGATGACATGTCATGTGTTTATTCTCATAGTTTTTCAAACTGGGGCTATTAGTTGAGAACTGATATGCTAATATAGAAGGGCTTGCTCGCGAACATCCACTGTTCAAAACAGGACTGACTTGGATTAACAGGTTCTACATGGAAACTTGTCAAATGATAAAACCGTAGTTGTGTAATGTAAACGTGGTATTCTCTCCCGTGTATCACGTGGTTTTACATGAAGTTAGAACATCAAGTTAACCACTAATGGTCACTTAACTAGGAATCAACAATAACTAACTAACTAACTAACTAACCCTTGACGTCTACAATTCACCATGTGAGAAAAACAAATTCTGTAGATACAGTCACTAAAGCAATATGTTCCCCCATTCATTTCCATTTCTTTTTTTCTCTCTACACAAACACACACACACACGCATGGACGCATGCACACACAGACACACACCAGCCCATTGTAGTCTTAGTGCCTCAGATGTGTTTCGGAGGCACAGGCGCGTGAGGAAGTGGGGTGAGAAATTGTCATCTCCACGGGGTCTTGCATGGGGAATAGGAAATATGATTCATATCAAATCCCCTCCTCGCTTAGAGAGAAGAGCTTTTTTTTTATTGCATCTTTTTGTGTTGTCAGCAGATGTGGTGTGTGTGTGTGTGTGTTTCCCTGTCCGCTCTCCTCTGCTCTCCTCTCCCTCCTAGTGCAGTCCAGCCCTAATGCGCTGCTGTGCTCAAGGCTGCTTTCTCTGGAAGCTGCCAGTAATACACGTCAGAAGAAGGAAGACGCTTCCAAAGATGCCAGTCATGCCAGCCCTCACACTGGATCCAGTTCTGACTTTGGAACTGAAAACTAGGGAGTCAGGCGGCTGAGCGGTTAGGGAATCGGGCTAGTAACTTGAAGGTTGCCAGTTCGTTTCCCGGCCGTGCCAAATGATGTTGTGTCCTTGGGCAAGGCACTTCACCCTACTTGCCTCTGGGGAATGTACTTACTGTAAGTCGCTCTGGATAAGAGGGTCTGCTAAATGACTACATGTAAGGAGGAGGTGAGAAGTAAGTGTAAATGTAAACTAAGGGAGAGGAGAGAGGGAAAAGTTGGGGATGACCTCAGTGAGGTGACTACTGCACACCAGAGTCAGTGAAGGGCAATGCCCCTCAAATTAAATGTGGTGCCCCCTCATTATGTTAGCTATAAGAGTGTGTAAAAGACGGCCAAATACAAAATGCCCCCTTGTGGAAACCAAAAGCCCGTCCGATTGGCTCAGCAGCCCAGCCTGCTGCACACGCCACGCGTCATGAACCACCACAGAATAAGAGCCCTGATGGAGGAATCACTGAAGCCTCCCAGACAGACTGTACTACCCAGACAGGGTACTGCCTCTCCTGGTGAGGGAACGTTGACCGGGACGGTCTCATCTGTTTACCACTCTGCTGTGTTGTACAGCCCGAGTCCCTGATCTCTCTCCTCCTCTCCTCTGCTTGCTCGTTATGAAAGGAGAGGATCTATATCAGGCCCCTCGTTCAGAGCTCCGGATCTACTGTACGAACGGGACTTTGTTTACGCCAAAGTGGGTTACGGTTGTTCGAGTGTGAGGATGCATGTAGGACAGAGAGTGTGTCTGTTTAAGAGTGTGTACTGTGTGTGTGTGTGTGTGTGTGTGTGAGAGTGCGCGCGTGTGTATGCTCACAAGTGTGTGCCTCAGCGCGGTCTGCCCTCGTCATCAAATAAACAGTACGACTGCATGAAGCCTCATGTATTTGGGGCATTCCTGCCACATCCCATATCACGAGGCCAGTTTGGATGGGATCAGAGGAGCTCCTCGCTCCGACTGCATCTCCAGCTTCTGTGTTTGTCTCAGTTTAAACAGTGCAGGGAGCTGTAGCCCCATGCGGGACTTCCAGCAGGGATGCACACAGAGCGTTTGAGCAGCTCCAACTACCAGTGGGAGTCCCACAGACGCACCACTAACAAGCTGCAGAGGCTCCCAACACAAAACGTGCATTGCTCTTCACTGCTTATTTCATTCTTTTTCTTTGTGTGATAACAGTTGCTGTGTGTGTGTGTGTGTGTTTGTGTGTGTGCTTGTGTGATAGTTGACATTTGTGTGTGTGTGTGGGTGTGTTTGTGTGTGTACAAGCAGACAGACTTTGTAGAAGGCACGTCTCTACAGTTAGCAGGGTTCTTGAGTGGGTTTCTCTGTGTATTCGAAGCAGGCGGAGACACAGCAATGTTCCCCATCAGTGGTTCAGCACAGGACAAACAGCTACTGTGAAGTTCCTGACTGCCTTAAGTTTCTGCGTCCTTCCAAAACCTGCTTTTAGTGACTCGTTATGTCTGAAGCTTCCCGCAGCAAAAGTTGTCGTGTTTTTTTATTTAATCCTGAAGATGCGTCGCTGTGAGTGTAAGACAGCATTTTATTTTTTTGACGTGATGGCTGTACCACTACTTTCTCCTTCATCCACTGTCTCTGTCTCTTTCTCTCCCCTTAACACTAGTACACCACTCTCAAGGTAATTTGAAGGCAGGAAAGGGAACGTTTGAGCTGTAGAAGTTGTAAAATATCCATAATGCCATGTTTTCTTTGAATACCTGTCTTGTTTTGTTTGCCTCAGGAGCAGTGACAGGGACTGTTCAGTGCTGGATGATAACACTGTAGGAAGGCAGTTTTGCCTGATTGTATTTCGCTGCTACAGGTTATCTTGACCTGAGTTGTCCGTCCAATCCGTAGGTCCTGTTGAACAGCACACACATGGACAAACACACACACACACCCACACATAAAATGACCACATTTGAGAGTACTTTGACCACTTTTTACCAGCACGATGGTGTAGATAATGGACACGAGCAATGACGTTCAAAAGCCCCCAAAAAACTATTAAGATGTCATACACAGCGAGACGTGAAAGAACTGTCATTCTTTCCTGGACAACACAAAGCTCTGCAACACAAGAACATTTTAGAGTATTTCTGACCGTCTATTTCTTGCCCCTTTTCTTTGTCTCCTGTCAGCCTGCAAGTGCAACGGCCATGCCAACCTGTGCCAGGTGACCACAGGAAAATGCTTCTGTACCACCAAGGGGGTGAAGGGAGACCAGTGCCAACTGTGAGTATAAACGATGCACTCTTGTCAACCGTTATTTACCGGTAACGCTTGTCTCCTTGATCAACCTAGTTATGGTCAATGCCCTAAACAGACTCTAAAATGACACACCAAGTAACACCTGACCCCTGCCCCCTTTGTGACATCTGACCCTTCCCTCCAGGACCGTTGTGAGGTTGGCCTTCTTGTGAACCCCTTCATCTCTCCTCTCTCCCCCCCCCCCCACCCAGCCCCACTTTAGCCGAGTCAGCATATCACCACTCTGCTAATGCACCTCAATAACTTCAATGCCCCGAAATGGGGTTGGCACAGGTGGGCTCAGAACCCGGCATGTGCTTTTGGGGCCGTCCTAGCTCCCGGCCAGGCCGCCATACGCAGCACTATAATAGCCTTAAGTGGCCGGGCGGGCTTGGAGAGGCTGGGTGAAAAATGCTGCATCGATAAATCTGTGGGAGAGAGGGAGAAGGATGTGTGAGGGAGTTTTTTTTTTTAAGCCAATGGAGGAAGGCAGAGAGGAAGTGGAGAAAGAAAGGGAAGGAGGCAGACGGGGATGGAGAGACTGAGAGGAGAGGGCATTTGAAAAAGAAGGCAAATACAGAGAAGAGAAAAAGCAGTGCTGTCCCCTTGGTACAGGCCGGTCTCCCAAAGAGAGAGAAGGAGAATGAGGAATCACGGAGGAATATGTTGCTTCTGCCACAGCAGCCTCTCATCTCGAGCCAGTCGGCTCCGGTTTATCCAGGAAGAAGCGTCTGTTTGACTGTGAGCACATCTATGTGTCATTGGTACCAGTTGACCTTTGCACTGTTGGAACGCCAGTGTTTGATGTGCGTGTGTTTCAGCATGTTGGAGTGGGAGGGTGTTGTGCAGACTGGCTGGCATTACAGAATGGAGCTCAGTTACTTCCTTGCATCTGCAGATGAAAACCTGAACAATCTCACATACATAACCACTATATCCAGCTCTGAACAAAACAGGTAGTAGCACTAAGCACCAACCCGTTTTTTTAAACCAATCTCAGACCTGAGCGTGATCGGTGGCCTTGTGCCTGTACATCGACTGTGCTCCATTCATGTTGACATTCGTCACCGGTATGTGAGCGTAATGTTCCTTTGGAACCCACTCTTAACTTTCATTACTCACCCCTTTCTCAGACCGGTGAAGGGAAAGAGATGGAAAGAGAGAGAGAGTGAGAGAACGAGGGAGAGTGGAGAGACAGATGGAGTGAGGTAAAAAAGGAGGGAAAGAGGGCGAGACAAAGGGAAAGCAACCGTGTTTTGTGGGTTTTTTCTCCGCTTGATTTATACGTGTTCTCTGCGACTCTGCTGTGTCACGTACAGATCCCTTTAAACTGGCTGTCAGAATGGGTAGCTTCCTGAAAGCTTGGTTTTTAATGGCGGTGTCTAGCGCAGGACCATTTATTTGCTATTTAGATTATGAACGAACAATTTCCCTCTGGACAGACTGCAGGTGCCGATGGTATTCAGGAGGTCTACAAATGCGCACACACACACACAAAC
This sequence comes from Osmerus eperlanus, assembly GCF_963692335.1. NCBI lineage: Eukaryota > Metazoa > Chordata > Actinopteri > Osmeriformes > Osmeridae > Osmerus > Osmerus eperlanus. The sequence continues at coordinate 18,599,873 of NC_085023.1, forward strand.
ACACACACACACACACACACATGCATGCTGGGAGTGCAATAAACGAAGCATTAGCAGGAAAACAACAGCTTGTAATAGTATGTATAGTCTGTGTAGTCCCCTCATTTTTGTTTTCTTCAGGAGTGTGTGCCCAGGAGATTGCTTTGTCACGCAGACTGAATTGAAACAAAGACAATTTTGGTGTACGAGTGTGTCAATGTGCGGTCGATATGTTTGTGTGTGTTTAAGGGTCTGTGTGTGTGTGTGTTTAAGTGTGTGTGTGTGTGTGTGTGCTCAGAAATGTGAAATGAGAGGAAGTCAGGCCAGGAGTGTGGATTCTCCTGGGGGATGTTTGTCCTTTGCTCCAGCTCTGGCTCACGACTCCCTTTGTCTGCTCACACACACACACACACACACACACACACACATTCCCGTTCACACTGTCTCTCACTGGCTTAGATGGTGTTGAAGCCCCAGGTTGGCCATTCTCTGTCTTTGATTGGTTCCCAGTCTCATGTCAACAGGAGGCTGAACAGGGTGTGCTGACGCTGTATATTTGGGAGGTCAGTGAGGGGTTGGAGTGTTGTGTGTGTGTGTGTGGTAAGAGTGACAAGGGAGAGTTGGAAGACCTGTGGACAGCAGGAGAACATTTCTTTAGAGTGAGTGAGTGAGTGAGAAGAATCCGATCCCTGTGCTTATCTCCCCACCTGTCACACATCAAGATGCTTTTCCATCTCTGCTCGTGTGCCGTTCTCCATTTCATTTCCTCTTGAGTGAGTGTGCTCCGTTGCGCGTTTGCGTAACTTGGTGTGTGCTTGTAGTTGTGTGTGCGTGCGAGTGGGTAGAAATAAATGCTCAAAGTAAGTTTCTAGTGAGCTTACGCGAACAACCAAAAGTATGTTCCCCACTGTGTGGTCATGAACAAATAAACGCTGACACGCAGACAGATGGGAAGAGAGAGCTAGAACTCTGTGTAGGAGAAGCCAACCCTTGGTGGTTGACGAGAAGAAATAATAACAGTAATGTAATCATTTAGCAGACGCTTTTACCCAAAGTGACATATAGGGGTACAGTACAAGAAGGCTGGGGAGGAACTTGACCCTACGACCTCTTGATCCGCAGTCAAATGCCCTAAGCTATACCCCAAATTAGCATAGAGTACAGGAATGCAGTGTTGCGTTGCGGTGAAGGTTGGCTCCATGCAGTCCTGGTAGTAAACAGGGACCAGAAGAGAGGACCCTCTTACATACAGAAGACTAAGACTTTATACAACACGGTAGCATCACTGATCAAAGAGGTCTGGAGGATTCAAAACTTTACTAGCAGATCACATTGAGGTCTTCTCCTGTCTTCTCCTCTCCACTCCCCTCCCCCCTGAGGAGAAACGGGCTGTGTTGAAACAACCGGGTCTCAGAGCCGTGGAATTGCGTACGTGTGTCTTTTTAGAGACCGTTTATGTGGAACAGGTGTGACAGATCTTTCCCTCTCATTCGACGGCTGCAGCTCAACCAAAGTGACACACAACCTCTGCTTCTGTGACGGTCCCCAGAGAACACTGGGCTCTTAGAGGCTCCTACTTGTCACTCTGAAGCTGTGTGTGTGTGTGTGTTTACCGTTGTGTGTGTTAAATCAAAAAGTGAGTCTTTAATTGAGGATTAAGGATCTGTTGGGACTCTGGCTTGTGTCCTTGTAATGCCTCTCAGGGACTGGTGGGGGAAACAAAGAGCTTGTGTGGGTGTGTTGTGGGGGGGGGGGGATTGTTTGTGTTTCATGGGAAGAGGGGGTTTGGTGGAGTGTAGGGTCTTGGTGTCCAAGAGTAAGACTGGTGAGGGTGAGGGACAGTGGTAAGATGTGGGGTCTGTAGTCCAGGGTGGTCTTCCGTTTTGGCAGCATTAACAGCAGAACTAAGCCGCTTAGCTCGTCCTCCCCTCCCCTGGCTCCCTAGTGTAGTGTTCAAGTGTTAGTGGTCTCTAGAGAGAGAGAGCGAGTGTGTGTGTGTGTTTGTTCCCCCCATCCCATTCTCCACCTCCCAACTCCCAGCAGAGCTTTTTTAACACTGCTGTCATGTTCAGAAGATTACCAGAAGACACATAATTGTTTGAAAGGCCTCTTAGCTGTGTGTGTGTGTGTGTACGGGTGTACAAACGAAAAGCGGTTCCCTTCTCCTGTCCTCCATGGGTTGACAGTGGGTTAGGGGGGTGGGCAGCTTTCAGACCTGATAACACTCAAGACCACCAAAGCTTATGTTGTCCAAACTTCCTGTGAGCAGCCATGAAGATGCCCCCCCCACTCCACCTTCCTCCCAGCCCCCCCTACCATCCAGCCCCCCTTACCTCCCAGCCCCCCTCCCCCCCTACCTCCCAGCCCCCCTTACCTTCCAGCCCCCCCTACCTCTCAGCCCCCCCTACCTCCCAGACCCCCCTACCTCCCCGACCCCCCTACCTCCCAGCCCCCCCTACCTCCCAGACCCCCCTACTTCCCAGACCCCCCTACCTCCCAGCCCCCCCAACCTCCCAGACCCCCCTACCTTCCAGCCCCCCCTACCTTCCAGCCCCCCCTACCTTCCAGCCCCCCCAACCGCCCAGCCCCCCCAACCTCCCAGCCCCCCCTACCTCCCAGCCCCCCCAACCTCCCAGCCCCCCCTACCTCCCAGACCCCCAAACCTCCCAGACCCCCCTACCTCCCAGACCCCCAAACCTCCCAGACCCCCCTAACTTCCAGCCCCCCCTACCTCCCAGCCCCCCCAACCTCCCAGCCCCCCCAACCTCCCAGCCCCCCCTACCTCCCAGCCCCCCCTACCTTCCAGCCCCCCCTACCTTCCAGCCCCCCCAACCTCCCAGCCCCCCCAACCTCCCAGCCCCCCCTACCTCCCAGCCCCCCCTACCTCCCAGCCCCCCCTACCTTCCAGCCCCCCCTACCTCCCAGCCCCCCCTACCTTCCAGCCCCCCCAACCTCCCAGCCCTCCCTACCTCCCAGCCCCCCCTACCTTCCAGCCCCCATACCTTCCAGCCCCCTACCTTCCAGCCCCCTACCTTCCAGCCCCCTACCTTCCAACCCCCTACCTCCCAGCCCCTGCTAGCCTTCCTCTCAGTACGGGTGCGGGACACAGCACCGCCGTCCTTGGCTGGATGAAATATTCAGCTCCGCTACATCCTGACCCTGTCGCACTGCGGGGCAGTCGGGCTGAGGAGGGCTGAGGCTGAACAGAATTTACAAACACAGGGGGGGTGACCCACGCCCGCGCCCGCTCCATCTCGCCGTTACCCAGACTGCCTTGCAGGGCTATTATTACCTCCATTTATTTACTCTCCAGGCCGTATTTACTGATTTATCATACGTGTTTAGAAAAGGCTTGTCAGGGCAGGCTGTCTATGGATTTTTCCCCAAACTGGTTTCCTTGGTGGCTGGCACTGGACTTTCTGGCTGCCTCCCTGGTTGGTTGGCTGACTGTCTTGTTGGCTGATTGGCTCGCTGGCTGGACAGCCTTTTTTTCCTGGCCCTTGTCTGGCTGCTGTGTTGCCATAGTAATGGCAGTAAATGCTGGTGTTTGCACTGCAGTAATGACCACTGGCTTCATAACCCCCTACTGCATGATCAAATGGCAACTACCACAATTACCCTCTCTCTCACACACACACACACACACTGTACATAAAACATTGATCATACTGCACTCCAGCACCTAACCTCAGACACACTTTGTTCATGTTGGTTCAGGTCTAGGCTTTCTTTCAGCTAGTTATATTCAGAGACCCTGCAATCCAGTCTAGCTAACACCTGCCTCTGTATTCAACACTCCTGGTGGAGAAGTAGTTCCTCAGACAAGGTCAGGTTGTTGCTGCTGTAGAAGAGCCCTCAGTGAAGCTGTCAGCAGACCTCCCCCTGCTCAGTGGTAGACACTCCTGGAGCTTGTCTCTCTCTCTCTCTCTCTCTCTCTCTCTCTCTCTCTCTCTCTCTCTCTCTCTCTCTCTCTCTCTCTCTCTCTCTCTCTCTCTCTCTCTCTGTCTCTTTCTCTGTCTGTCTCGCTCTCTCTCTCTGTCTGTCTCTCTGGAGCTTGTCTATCTCTCTTTCTGGAGCTTCTCTCTCTCTCTCTCTCTCTCTCTCTCACACACACACTGTCTGTCTCTCTGTACCTTTCTCTCTCTCTCTCTCACTCCTGGAGCTTGTCTCTCTCTCTCTCTCTCTCTCTCTCTCTCTCTCTCTCTCTCTCTCTCTCTCTCTCTCTCTCTCTCTCTCTCTCTCTCTCTCTCTCTCTCTGAAGCTTGTCTATATCTCTTTCTCTCTCTACTGGAGCTTGATTGTCTAGATATCTCTCTTTGTCCTGTAGATTGTCTAGCTCTCTCCTGGAGCTGGACTCTGTCTTTCTCTCTCTCCTGAAGCTTGTCTAGATCTCTCTCTTTGTCCTGTAGATATTTATTGTTGTTGTCTTTGGAGAAGTGTTAGACAACCGAGCCTCTTTAGTTAATCCAATTGTTTTACAATGACACCCCCTCTCTTTCAATGTATTTGCAGGTGTGACTCCGAGAACCGTTACCTTGGCAACCCTCTCAGAGGAACGTGCTACTGTAAGTATCCTGGATACACACCTGAGTCTCCCTTGCCTCCTCGTACTCCAGACAGACACACACTCACACACACACACACACACACAAACATGGACACAAACTTCACAACACCGCCCCCACTTCACTCCTACTCACTCACTTCTTCACGCATCTGCGTATATCCATGACCTTCGACCCCACAGTACGCACTCCACGCAGGCAGATGGAAGCGTTTACCTAGCTCTCGGCCTTATGGGAGAGACGATGTGCTTTTAGAAGAGGAGAGGAGCGAGGCGGAGGGGAGAGGGGAGGGGAAAAAAGAGGGGGAGACGGGGAAGGAGAGGGTCGAGGGGAGGGAGAGGAGAGAAGGGAGATGAAGGGAGAGGCGGGGGAGAGAGAGAGTAGAGGTGAGGCGAGGCGAGGTCCCATCAGATGCTAGTAACATCCCTTCTACTCAGACTGATTCATTTCATTTAGCGGCAACTCGTTGGCCTTTTTAAAGTTGGAAGTTCAGAGATGAAATGATGAAGTACTAACAGCTGTTTCCCTCTATCGGTCTGCCGGTGTTGCTCTACGGGCCAATTGTAAGGTTACCAGCTTAGGACCAAGTTCAAAGGCTGTCAATAACAATAGACATCCAGCTGGGTCAAGTCTCTAAGAGTTCAGTGAAAAGCTGGGGTGGGTAACCTTACCCTCAACCGCAATCAAATCTGCTCTCTAAAGAAGTTCTCTGATCACGGCAAATATGTCTTTGATCAAGGCAATATCGATAGAAACCACAATATTAGAGGAGAAAAATAAATGAAAGGTGATACTGGATGTGCATGAGGGCATTCGTCACTGGATCATCTGACGCTTGAGCTGTTCTGCCACCGTCCCTTCTGACGGATGTTGGCACTAGGTGGCACCATCGCAGTGCAGAGTGCCCGTGGTTTCCAGGCAGTGACTGAGGGCATATTGTGGGCACAGTTCCCATCCAACCTCTGTCACAGCGATCGCCGAGAGAGCTCTCCAGATGGGTTTGACAACTTCCTCCCTGAGGGCGATGTCACATCCTGACTATCTCTCACGTGTTGGTTAGTGAGTGGTTCCGAAGTCATTAACCTGTAACCTGTTTCAGGTCCATTTACCCACCTATCTGTCGATCTGTCCCTATCTGCCTCTTATATATTTGAACAAAGGCCTAAAAGGCACGGAGACAGTCTAAAAGGCCCATTAGAAAGACATCAGTCCTCTCTTCCAGAGACAGAGTGAGCCACAGGGCTGATAGCAGAGATCAAATATTAGCATTCAGATGTCACAGTGGACATGGTGGTCAAACCTACAAAACAGGGGGAAAGGTATGATGTATTCAGGTTCAAGATAATATTTTATGAACTTGCTATAGGCAGGGTCGTTTCACAGAAATGTGTCTTGCCCTGCCTTGATTCAGAGGTGGGGCTCTGGTATCTTGCACTCCCTAGAGTCCATGAGCCATAGGTCTACCGCAGCCATACAGCCACAAGCACGGAATCACTTACAGGCTTTACAACCTCCTTTCACAGAAGCCAAAGACCAGTTTAAGAGCCACTTTGATGGACACCTCAACTATGTCCAATCCCATCCACATCCATGTTTAGTTACTACGCACACCAACGTACAAACACAGCTGTTAAAAATCAAAGTGATTTTAACTAAACATGTACTGGCATGGCTAAGCTTTGAACATTGCCCTGCTCTGAGCCATGATGTCAAAACATGGTCTATATATTTCCTTTGCCTCTATTTGCTGATGTACTCAAACATGTTTGTTTTTTCCCCCAATCACTGCAAGCATTTTTTTTCTAACATTTTCTAACAGATGCTACAGTAGGCAGCCACAGAGCAGGAAACAGTTTCTGTGTTTGTGCACAGTTCGCTGGGATGTTTATCCTCTTTTTCCACTGTTTTACTCTAGCACCCGTCTTCATGATAACTCTTAAATCATACGACTGTAAACTGTACAAGAAAAATGTGTTTGTATCTACGTAGCAGCATGGATCGCTTGTGTTTTTGCTGGTCGGATCACAGTGATTGCATGGTTCTGATTCGTTCTTCCCTGCCGACCTGAGTCTGCACAGCCAGGCACGCTCCAGGCCGACATCAGAAAGTTAGAGTGACTAATTGAGCCAATTTTGACCGAGGAATCGGTTTGTCTGAAGACGAATGCACTCACAAACACACACACACACACACACAGACTGACAGACACTCAAACACATACAAACAGCAGATACACAACATTACCAGACTGCCCTAAGGGGAAGTGACTGCAACATCTCTCGTCTATTGTTTTACAGGCTGGTGACATGCTAATGCATCCACGGGCCAATGCAATGCTAGTAATGACACAGCAGAGCTGGGATAACATCAAACACAGCGATGCTAATGATGACAGTGACGATGATGATGAATCTACGATGATGCTACCTCATAAACCACTTTATCACGCCCAATGTTTAAGTTGTTAGCTTGATCTCTAAGGCATCTTCCCCTTTCAAAGGACTTGGTCTATTTCGCATTTGATGTCTCATATTTGAATGGCCGATGAATGTCTATCGTTTGGCCGTGCTATTGTAGCTAACAAGCTACTGTCTCCATCACCGACCAGGCAGACAAGCTCGGCTAATGAGCCGGCCCCTCGTCAATGAGCTGACCAGTCTGGTGTAGTTAGTGTAATGAGAGGATGGCTATGCTAGCCAGGCTAATGAGTCTCTCCCAGCATAGCCCCTTTGCTGTAGATCAGAGCTGGTCCTCAGATGGAAGTCGACAGAGCCACCAAGGGTCTCCCACCAGTCATCCATTATCCCAACACCAGTTAGGACCAGTTAAGAGGCGCCCTGCCCCTTGCCCGCTGGCTTCCTCATTAAGTTATAATCAGCCACTTTGCATTAGCGGCTAAACGCTCGCTGACAGGCATTCCGCTTGGGAGGCTAACCAGGGTCACCGGCATCTCTCTCTGATGCCCAGCGACACCGGACTCTGCACGCCAGCCATCGATAGCCTGGCGTCTGCTTGGATTATATATTTAGGAGGAGGGCATCGTAAACAGTGGAATCACTAGAAGTGCACCGTTTTTAAACATTTCAACATTTACAAAAGTTTGGTGGGGATAAATTATTGAATTATTTTACACATTTTTCCAAGTTTACACAGGCAATTGATCATTTAATAATATGGCATTAAATCAATTATGATCCTCCTTAAATGTAATGACACACCCTAGAGAGTGATGTTCATAAGAAATAGGCAGAAATGTAGATAATTACCTTGTCTCATCTTCATGTCAAAGTATTGGCCTTTCTGGTCGAATACTAGACAGCCCATCATTTTGGATTTATGCAGCACTAAATTAGGAATCCCAAGAGCTAATCTTTATGAATTTTCTGGATGCTTTACTTACATTTACCAAGAATCGTTCAACCCATTGCAGCTCTACTTCAGAGTGTAAGACTAGATAACTGATGCGTCTGTCCTTTCACAGATGAACCTGAAAACCTTTTGAAAATAATTGACACCTAACTGCATTATCTCCCTCGTTCCTCCTAGCTGTGATCCACTATGTTCTCCCATCTACTTCCCTCCTTTCTTCTGTACTTATAAAGAAGGTGTTTCAAATGGGAAATAATGACTTGTAACAGGCGTCAAATCAAGTCTCGAGAGTGGATCCTGTGTAGGGAATGTTCTAGAAACTCCATGCTTGTTTTTTGCCCTCTGGAAACAAAATGTATAATAATATCAATTGACCTCCTAGGGTGGAAGCCTTCTTGGTTGAGTATCTTGTTTCTGAGGAGCGGGAGCAAAGATACATGTTATGCTAACTGTTGCTCACGTATGAGATTTATCTATGGCATGCAATACTGGGGGGGGGAGTCAGGTGATTGAGTGGTGAGGGAATCGGGCTAGTAATCCGAAGGTTGCCAGTTCGAGGTCATGCCCGGTCATGCCAACTGACGCTGTGTCCTTGGGCAAGACACTTCACCCTACTTGCCTCGGGGGAATGTCCCTGTACTTACTGTAAGTCGCTCTGGATAAGAGCGTCTGCTAAATGACTAAATGTAAATGTAAATGTAATACCTTTTGTGATACATCTGTGTGACCCGTTTGTACAGTATGTACTGTGTAATTCAGATTTCATCAGCTGAATTGTTGTCAGCTGTTTCTGATGGGAGTCTTAATTAGCTGAGTGAACTTTTGCAACACGACAGCTCCTTCTAACAGGCGTATAATCAAACATATTGGAGGATGTGGGACGGATTATGCAGCTTGACAAGTAGCTTCCATTCATTACATTGCCATTGTCTTCTCTGTGAACTCATACACCTCTCTCCCTCCTTCCATCCCCCTCTCTCTCACTCACTAGCTCCCTCACACACACGCGCACACACACACACACACTCATTACCGCGTACACAGCAGGGGTTCTTTGAGTGGGCTATGCCTCTTCATCATACAGTGATTCCAAACATCCAGAAACCTTCCAGCATCCCACTTCCAAGTTCCCCCTGAACTTGTGTGTCCCCTTTACGGAGTGTGTGGAAGTGTGTGAAGTTTACTGAAGACCCTTATGGGATAAACAGCACACATGTAGACCGGCTGCCTGGAAGCCACAGAACCACATCAGCTTTGATCTGATAACTCCTAAATCCTCTAACTCGGCGTGGCGGTTAAACAAAACACAACTTTGTCAAACATAATTTCCTTTCGTCTCGGAGAGGATGAAATGTGCGTTTTTAAAGGAAGAGGTCAATTCAAGTCCTGCCCGATCTCTGCAGGAGAATTTTGTTCCTCTTTTGCAAGGTTTTTAATTGTTCTCTGCCTGGTACCTTAATTAAGTTTCAACAATTTTCTACCTTCAATGCTGTACATAGCAGCTCCAGAGTAGGCCTCCATCACTACTGGGCTCTAAACAATGGTAGCTGTGGGCTTTGCATGCATTTCTATGTGTCTTTACAATTCATATTCAACGAGCAGTCTATTGCTGTGCAGCCAATTTTAGACATGCTGGTAGATTCAAATGATATATTTCTTTCTGTGTATTTCTTCTCTGGATTCCAACCCTAAGGGATCGTAAAACCGCTGGGATTTAATAGATTTTGGTCAAAGAGATTGAGTGTTGAGATGGAGTGTGCTAGAAACATCTACATCAGAGTGTAAACAGGGAGCACATCGGCAGTAGTGGAGGCTAATGTGGACATTGCCTTTTTGAACCCTCTGCAATGTGTTTCCACTCATACCCCATTTAACATGAATGGCAGGTCTGAAGCTGCTCAAAATGGAAATGAGTCAAGGCACTGAACCGTTCCATTAAGTGCAACCGGTCAATTTGTCATTTCTCTGATTGCACGTGATGGTGTAAGCCCACGGCTCAGCCGTGCAGAGCACGTTCAATGCGGCCCGCCGCCGACCCTCTTTTCTCGGCCTATCGTGGCCGGCCTGGGCGCCTTGAGTCTGGAAGCTGTCTGAAGCAGCGTGACAAGGTGACCCTCCCAGACTCTCTCAGGGCTCCAGATGTTAAACGCTTCCATACCCCCTCAGCGTTATAGCCCCTATTGTGTGTCCGGCAAACACACTCACTCAGAGAAGACGACGACCGTTTAGAGACAGAAAAGGGGCTATTGAACAGGCCTAAACCTGGGAATTAGTCTATCAGCGCAGCACTCGTGTCCAATCGATCAAACTGCACCCTTTAATGACCGGTGGCTGCTTGCAGGGCTGATTTAGATCTCAGACCAGTCTTCACTTCTGTATACTTAAGTCTTTAATTGAATATTGACGTGGTGGTCGATAATTTAGACGTTTATATATCTGGCAACATCTGATGATTAGAGCGTCCAACGTCTCTGAAGAAGAAGGGATCTGTTGATTGTGTTGATAATGAAGTAAAGGGTACAATTGTTTTCAGAACTATAACCATAACCTGTCTGCAGTATTTCAACCCCCCTTATTATATTTCAATCCTATGCTGGTGGCAAACAACAAACACTTAAACTGCAATGCCATGAGAAACTGTTCTGAACGTTAGATTGCTTGTTTGAGTTAGTGTTTATTTAGTGTGTGGTTTTTGTGTGTGTGTGTGTGTGTGTTGTAGATAACCTGCTGATAGACTACCAGTTCACCTTCAGCCTGCTCCAAGAGGATGATCACCACTACACATCCATCAACTTCATGGCCTCGCCTGAACAGGTCAGTCAGCAACACAACCTGAATTAGAATCCCAATATCTGTCTGGGACTTGAATCAGTCAGTAACCAAATCTGTAACCTAAATCCACTCAATCTGAATTCATTTGTAACTGAATCAAAATACTTCTCGCTCAGAATCTTTCCAAAACACCACCGGAATCAATCTGTAGTTGAGCCGGAATCGTTTTCTATTTCATTCTGATAACTGAGTGGAAAATGTTTCATACCTCCAAAACGAATAGTATATACCAAGATGAACGGTGACTTACTGTACCTCTCTCTCTCTCTCTCTCTTTCTCTAGAGCAACAAGAATCTTGATATGTCCATCAATGCATCCAACAACTTCAACCTCAACATCTCCTGGTCCATCGGCTCAACAGGTAACAATCATTCAGTCAATAAAGTATAAGTACTGAATAAGTTAAGCTAATAAATGACCATCTGGCCTAGCGTTGTGCATTGTTTTAGGAGTGGTATGAGACTTCAGTTGGTTACCCAACCTGCTAAATGAAGGGCTTAAAATGTACCCTAATCATCCCTTATTACAGAGTTTTTGGGGGTTAGAATCACTTGTGTGTCTCGAGGGGGGATGCCCTACTTGACAAAACACTGCGATGATATTTAGAATTCTGGCATTGGGACATTTTCAGAGTGTTTTTGTGTGATTTCAATTAAGATAAAGTTGTGCTTTCACAGTAGCAGTGTCTTGGGGGCTAGAATCTCCTATTGGAGTGTCATTTGGGAGTGGACTGCAGGGCTGGACTCGACAATCACACACTCGCCGATAAAGAGCCGGGCCCTAATCTTTTATTCACACTGTCTCAAATACTCCGCCATTAAGGCATTACTCCTGATAATATTTTGAAGGGCGTCAACTTTTTAGTTTTGAAAGTGTGTCAGATCGATTTTCTTCTCTCTTTTTTTTTTTTCTCTCTGATCTTTTTTGTTGTTGTCAGTGCGTGTGCCATGCCGTGTGTGTGTGTGTGTGTGTGTGTAGTTTGTCTCTTGTGTGTCATACTCTATGTACTCATTTCTGCTCTGTTGCTACTGTGCAGCACTTTGGTTGGCACTATGTACTCTAAATGAATATGATTGATTAGGAAAACTACACATGGACACAGGCCTGGGAGACGTTTGGTATAACATTCATATTTCTGAATTCTCTTCTATCTAGCTGGCACAATCTCAGGTGAAGAGGTGCACATTGTGTCCAGGACCAACATTAAGGAACACAGAGACAGTTTCTCCTGTGAGAAATTCAACTTCCGCCTCAACCCCAACACCACCTTCTATGTCTATATCAGCAACTTCACCTGGCCAATCAAGATCCAGGTAAGACAAGCACCAGCCTGCAAACAGACACACACACACACACACTCTATTCACATGCTTTCTGTCATTCTAACAAGTTTGTTTATTTAAGTGTGAGTCATTGTGTTTTGTGAGGCAAAGAGAGTTTGCATATTGATCTTAATAACACATAGCTTCTCACCATTGCTCTGAAATGAACACTTTGAAATTAAGCCCTGCATTATTGCCTCAGTTGTAAATTGTTATTAATGGTTATTAATTGATTATCTCGTGGTGCTTTTGTAATGTATATTTTGTAGGAATACGTTTTAGAAATACTTTTTTCTTCCCGTGTAAACCTTTAATATTTATACATCTGTTTTGTATAGATATAGATCCCTCCGGTTTTAAGGGCTGGATGGATTAAATGTTAGTTCCCTGAATTTATAAAACACGCAATTTATAAGCCAAGAAATCAAGGTCTGTGTCGTTAACGCATAAAACGTTGTGAAGACAATAAGCATAAACGAAATGAAATATGTGTAGCCCAAAAAATAATGAGTCAATGATCCGTGAGTTGGTAGTGTCTCCATCAATTCCGGGCTGGGTGCTTTAAAACAGAGACAGCCCCACGAAATAGTCACGCTGTAATCTTATGATCCATAAAATTGAAGTCGGCTTTAGCGGTTATATTTTAAGAAGGGTGCCAGCTTGAATGTTGCGATGGGAAAGTGGTGGCAGGGGATCGAACAGAGACTCTGCAGACAGACAGACAGGCCACACCAAGAGACAGACCCTTTCCTGAAGCAGAGAGACATCCATTGAGAGATGGGGAGGCGGAGGAGAGAATATGGACGACTGGGTGAAGTGAGGAGAGATGGTGGGGTGCGGGTGGGGGTGGAGGAAGAAAAGATGAAGGAGAGGGGTAAGAAAAGCGGATGACAAAGGAAAGAGAGATGGAGCTATGGTAGAAAGACGGAGCAGAAGAGGAGGAGGGATGGAGGAGAGGGGAATAGATGGGAGAGTGGCGGGGGGGGTGAAAGAAAGATGGTGTGTGAAGATAAAGGAGGGTGGATGTCAGGGAAGGAAGGAACACCAGTGAGCGGGAGAGGGAGAGGGAGAGGGAGAGGGAGAGGGGAGAGGGAGAGGGAGAGGGAGAGGGAGAGGGAGAGGGAGAGGGAGAGGGGAGAGGGGAGAGGGGAGAGGGGAGAGGGGAGAGGGGAGAGGGGAGAGGGGAGAGGGGAGAGGGGGAGAGAGAGAGGGGAGAGGGAGAGCAGGGCCCTTCTAGTTGAAAGGCCTGTCAGCCAAGCCCAGCCTTCTCCTCGCTACGTGATAAACGCTGTCCCGTCTCGCCTCGTCTCGTCTGAGGAAAACAAAGAAAGGTGTGCTGGGATCTGGGATGAATGGCACCTGACTGACCGTACCCACGGCTCGGCCAACTGAAACGTGTGCTAACTGTGTGAGTGGAAACTGGAGGACTCACAGTGGGTTTGGTCAACTGTGTTCTCCACCTCACTCTCTTCTATCCAGCGGCTCGTGTTTGTCAGGGTTTCCCCAGTCCTCAGAGGAAGCCACCCCCAGCAGGGCCAGCCAGTCTTGCGATGCTAAAGGAATTAGTTTCAACTAAAAATCCCTGCTTATCACAGCTATCAATGCGCTCTGTAATAGAGTCAGTGCAGATGTGGCTCTTCCTGGGAGCTTATTACTAAACATCCTGCCAGTTGCGGAGCTCATTAGCCATCGATCCAGCCTGTATGGACTCACATTCCCATTAAGGCAGCCTAATCAGGGCTCCATATAGACGAGGAAGGTAACATGAGTCCCAGATGACGATGATGAGCCTTATCCCACAACCATGTATAGACACGCATCAGGAACACACACACACACACACACACGCACTCTCACATACACACACACAGTGTGTTGTTAGTAACCTGAGCCCAGTCCTTGCCTGCCCCATCCCCTGCTCTCCTCTGCCCTGTTGACCTTGGAAGCTTCCGATACAGAGAGAGTGGCGATGAGGTCTAGACTATTACTAATGACTGTCTCTCTATCTGATGAACTGGTTAATGACTAGGGCTCAGCCAGCCACGGTGCATGCTTGGACATACACAGCCACGGTGCATGCTTGGACATACACAGCCACGGTGCATGCTTGGACATACACAGCCACGGTGCATGCTTGGACATACACAGCCACGGTGCATGCTTGGACATACACAGCCACGGTGCATGCTTGGACATACACAGCCACGGTGCATGCTTGGACATACACAGCCACGGTGCATGCTTGGACATACACAGCCACGGTGCATGCTTGGACATACACAGCCACGGTGCATGCTTGGACATACACAGCCAGTTGTCAGCTTGGTGCAGGGTCTTACTCCTCCAAAGCTGTGATACAATGTCATACTGTAATGGTCTTCAGTATGGAATATTATTATTTATTTATTTTCTTTATTCCGGACACACAAAAAACTGTCCATAGCACAATACAAAACATAGCAAAAGACAGACAAATACAAGATAAAACACATACGATAAGAAATAGTTGAATGAATAGTTGAACTACTAGACTGGTTAGACAGACAGTGGATAGAAAGATGGCCCATTCTTCATCACCCCTTCTTTCTCTCCCCTCACAGTGTGAACAGGTGCATTGTGAGGGATCCCAGTTTATTTATTTTTTATTTTTTTGCAGGTCCAGCCAAAGTACAGACATTCATACATTTTGCATGAATCTCCTGCAGTCCTGTCTGCTCTATGGTTTTAAAGCAGCTCGTCTTCCCCATGTGTCAGTCTCTGTGACTGTGCTAGCTGCCTATGCTAGCCCTTTGATTTTATTAATAGTGGCAGGGAGATGGGGTGCATTTGATTGAGACCCTTGTCCACCCCCCCGGGCCTTAGGAGGATCCTATCCCAACGGCCCCCTTGGTTGTCCAGCCAAGTGCTTGACTGAAATATCTGTCACTCACACTCTATGTGGCAGTGTTACTGGTGACAGTGGCTGAGGGTGGGATACGTAGTCTCTGGTGAATCATCTCCTGCACCACAGTGGCGGAGAGAATTAGGCTGTAGTTTCTCTAATGGCACACAGACTAATATACACCTGACTGATCGCGTATAGACAATCGTCGCTTGACCTTTTTGTTTTCTATGGTACATGTCAAAGTCCTTTTGAATCAGGTCGAGACATCCCTCTATCTCTCTTTCTCTCTCTCTCTTTCTCTCTCTCTCTCTCTCTCTCTCTCTCTCTCTCTCTCTCTCTCTCTGAGTCTTATTCAGTATGACGGAAACACAACAAACTCATTTCAAATGTCTCTCTTAAACACACACACACACTCACCCATTCTCTCGCCCTTTCTCATGTTCACACACAACACATTCATCCAGACACGCTCAGGACGACTGCAACACCACACACTGCTTTCACATCCACTCCGCAGAGCCTAATGAGATCTGAAGGGAAACAGCCAGCTAATTTTACAGTGTTTAACAGAGGGAATATGAAGTAGCTTAGCCTAGCATGACAGACACCCGCGTAGCAATGTCACCTTCTCCGAGCGAACATCTGGGGGATAGAACGTGCGCGCGAGGGGTCAGGTGGAATGTGTTACGATGTGCCTGTGTTGTTTACTGTCAGTGCGGCTTGGTGTTAGCGTGTGCATGTTTGTGTGTGTGTGTATGTTGGGAGAAAGAGAGAGAGTAAGGGAGAGAGAGAATACGTTTGTGTAGGTGTTGGTCCTCTTGTCCATCTGTCTTTTTTTCTCCTGTTTTTGTCCTCATACGTGTGGACCCGTGCCCCCCCCTTCCCCCCCCGCCCGTGTAGAAGGTGATTAATCCCGTCCCCGTTAGCGCGAAGCAGGAGGACGTGTCCCGGCAGTGATGATGAAGAGTGTTAACACTCTGCGCTGCTGATGGATGACTCTCTGAGCTGCAGCCAAACGGCCCCGCCCATCGCTCTCGAGGAGGGGAGGGTGTTGGGAACACCGCTATGGATGTCTGAGACCAACAACACACACGTATTCACTTACACACACACGCACGTACGAGAGCACACACACACACACACACATACATGCTCGTACACATGCACAAACATGGGCATGTTGGCTCACAAACGTGCTCACACACGCACACGCACACACACCTCGGCCTGGTCCGCCTCAGTGTTCCCCCCTGTGGATAGATGACATCACCTCTACGCCGAGGGCTGGTTGGAGGGCAGGGTGAGCGTGAGCATTGTAATTGGTCGTCCTTGCGGAACAGATTTTGATTGGTTCTGTCACGGTGACCTTGCACCTTTCCTGCCCGCTCTCTGGGTTTTCGACCATGACATCACATTTTGCCCAGATGAACAGTAGTTTGGGGTTTTTAATCTGCTACTTGCTTTTCACGCGGCAGTGCGATGTTAACTTGTTTGGTAAAGTGAGAGACTGGAGCAGGCTCTCTCTGTCACATTTGAGCTGTTCTCTCCTCTGTTCCCATCTCTCTCACGGTCTCTTTACATTCATTTCTCCCGTTCGTTGTTTCTCCTATTCATCCGTTTCCTACCCAACATCAATTTGTAACTCGATATCTCTGCCACTCTCACGCTCCTGTTGTGATGTGCGTCAATCTTCACAACCAGCCTGACTCATCCCCAACCCCTCAATGACATTTGAATTTAGGGTCAGGATGAGGATTATTGCACCTACACACAAACCCTCTGTCTGTCTCCTACCAGCACCCCCCCCCCCCCCCCCCCCAGATCTGTCTGAGTGCTGTCCTCTCATCGATCCCCCCCCCCCGTCCCATCCCGCCTCCTCCTCACAGCCCTAATCCAGCTGATTAAATGCCCTTTCAGTTGCTGCGGCCATTGTTGTTCGTCCATCTCCAAGCCTCTCGATCGCCCGCTAATTTGATTTTCTCCCCAACACAGAGTCACTTGTTTAGCCTCTCAGCGGTCGTCATTAAATAGAACGCCCCGGGACTAATCTCATTTCTGACAGGCAGTGTGCAGCCTAACTTGGGAGTCTGCATCCTTACACTACACACACATGCATGCATACTCCTGCCGTTGCCGTGACAAAGTGTCCTTTATTGGATAAAAAGGAAATTGAGAGGGCCGGGTCTATCTGGGGCCGGGCCTCTCAGAGCCAGATCGTCTTCCATGAGGCTGAAAGGGGAGAGGCCGGGCTAAGTGCTCGCTGGACAGAGATACAGGAAATGACATGTTAGAACATCAGGGGCTGCTGGGTCGTAGCCATCATCACCACCAGTGCATGTGTGTGTGTGTGTGTTTTCTGTATACCTGCAACCTAGTCCAGGTGTGAACATGTGGTCAAAATCATTGTCGGGGGGGGGGGGAAACGAAAGCATTGCTTATGTAATTGTTTTGAGTTTCATGGACACATGGATGTCGCTACATGCGTGAATTTAATTTGAACTTAAATTGAATTGATTGTCCAGACAAAACTGTTATACCACAGCCAACTAATTCACCTTCTGATGATTGGAAATAGGTGTGTGGAGTTTGGCCGTTTCAGATCTCTCCCTCTTTTAGAACAACAGTGATCGACAGACCCTCGCGGCTAATGTGTGAAATTGGTTCATCTTGATGATTTGACAGAAGTAGGCTTGGTCCTCAGGAAGCTCACTTTATTGTCCAGCTGCAGCCAACCTCCCCCAACAGACACACACAAACAAACAAACAGACTGACTGACATAAATAGACAGACAAAACGAATTGCAAAGGACAGAGTTAGCCACAGGCCAAAACACAGCCCCGCCACATGAAACGAGGCATAAACCCCCATTCAGGAAGAGCTACACCCAAAACCAACCTTGAACTCTTCCTAATGAGTCAACATATTTCTCTCACAGCGCCAGAGATAATTCCTGCATAATGTTTAGAATTCCTGCATAATGACTTTAAATGGAGATGGCAGGTTTGCACCTGTAGAAATAAAGTTAATTGCCCAATTGCCTTTAAGGGTGAATTAAGTTGTGTTGAATTAAAGCACTTCCCTGCATCTGCCGTTTCTTGTTGATTGAATTCCGGGGTCTGTTGCTGATGGCAAGTTAGCACTTAGCCTGGTACTTTGGACCCATTTGGGAGCCGATTGAGTGGACCCCTGCTGGGGTCTGTGTGCACCATGGGTCTGAACACAGACCCAGGTCTGGTCAGGCTGTTAGCAGGAAGATGGAGCTATTGGATATCAATGGTTCGACGCTGTCACGCAACTAGCAGGCAGGGTGGAGGGTGGGGGGAGGGTGGAGGGTGGAGGAGGGAGGAGGGAGGGTGGAGGAGGGAGGGTGGAGGAGGGAGGGGGGAGGGTGGAGAGGTGGGTGCAGGAGGTGGGGGAGGTGAGAGAGAAGAAAGAGAGACTATGGATCACTGTCAAAAAGGGAAAACTCAATGGAACGGACAGACCGTGTCAGGGTCAAATATGATGACTGTGAATAAAGTGGACTGTTGAGAAGGTTTAGAGTCGGTTTAGACTGCGTGGCCGTGTGGATCTGAACTCAGATTAGGACCAATCCAAACTGATCAACAAATCAGTGTTTTAATCAAGAGTTTGTGTGTTCCTGAAAGGAGTCAGGGATTAGACGTAGTCTAGTCTGCCTCTGGGATTGCAGGGGGATTAAGATCCTCTTCTCCAGAGATCTCCAGTATTCACATCATGTTCCATGCCCGCCGGGGCTCACGTTATCACAACAACATCATGTGTAGTGTACCCTTTTGGGATCTCCCAGGAATTCATTATCAAGGTCAAGATTGAGGTGTACAGTAACATACAGACATCGGTTTCCAGTAACATTGTAAACACGGTGACAGTACACTCATGTTCTTAATCTCAGGCCGACATATTTCTGAACTGAGACGTTGAACATGTCAGGTGTGGAGGAGAACCCTTAAGAGCACCCTTCAGGAGATTTCTTGCCAGGTATGGCTGATTAGCATAGTGAGTAGGTGGACATCACGCTCAGCGAATGCCTGGCCGCGGTCATTAGGTCCCCTCATGAATATGCTAATGACTCATTTGCCAACGTGTTTGCGAGACACTTTTGACTCGCACATACTCTTGTAGATATAAGCAAGTACTTTCACACGCGTGTACATACACGTGTGCACACTCTAGTGTGCACTCAGCCACCCCTCGTCCCCTAAAACTTTCCTCATCCCTCTTTCATCTCCTTATCTCTCCCTCATCTGTCTTCCCTCCCTCCCTCCCTCCTCCACCCGCTTTCTACATTCCTCCTCATGTCTCTCCCCCTCCTCCATCTCCCCCCCCCCCTCCTCCCTGAACATCTCTCCTCCCCCACCCCCCACCCCCCCCCTCCCTGAACATCTCTCCTCCCCCACCCCCCACCCCTCCTCCTCCCTGAACATCTCTCCCCCCCCTCCTCCCTGAACATCTCTCCTCCCCCCCCTCCTCCCTGAACATCTCAACTCCCCCACCCCCCACCCCCCCCCCTCCCTGAACATCTCTCCTCCCCCACCCCCCCACCCCCCCCCCCCCCTCCCTGAACATCTCTCCTCCCCCCCCCACCCCCCCCCCCCTCCCTGAACATCTCTCCTCCCCCCCCCCACCCCCCCCCCTCCCTGAACATCTCTCCTCCCCCACCCCCCACCCCCCCCCCTTCCCTGAACATCTCTCCTCCCCCCCCCCACCCCCCCCCCCCCTCCCTGAACATCTCTCCTCCCCGACCCCCCCACCCCCCCTCCTCCCTGAACATCTCTCCTCCCCCCCCTCCTCCCTGAACATCTCTCCTCCCCCCCCTCCTCCCTGAACATCTCTCCTCCCCCCCCTCCTCCCTGAACATCTCTCCTCCCCCACCCCCCACCCCCCCCCCCCTCCCTGAACATCTCTCCTCCCCCACCCCCCCCCTCCCTGAACATCTCTCCTCCCCCCCCTCCTCCCTGAACATCTCTCCTCCCCCCCCCCCACCCCCCCCCTCCCTGAACATCTCTCCTCCCCCACCCCCCCACCCCCCCCCCCCTCCCTGAACATCTCTCCTCCCCCACCCCCCACCCCCACCCCCCTCCCTGAACATCTCTCCTCCCCCACCCCCCACCCCTCCTCCTCCTGAACATCTCTCCCCCCCCCTCCTCCCTGAACATCTCTCCTCCCCCACCCCCCCTTCATCACTATACATATGTCCTCCAACTGCTCTTCTTCCCATCTCCTATTGATTAGTTCATCCCTCCTCTCCACAGTAGCTTTTAACAAGCAGCTCTTGTCAGAGTTTGGAAGTTAAGCGGAACACAGTTCAGTCTTTGCCACATAGGACTGTCCCTAGAGGGCCACCGTAGCCAAGCAGTAATGACTCCTTTGTGAAACTGTGGGCCTTTGAGTCCACTCATTGACTTGATGTGTCATGCAACTGTACTCTCTCCTTTCTTTCTTTCTCTCTCTCTCTCTCTCTCTCTCTCTCTCTCTCTCTCTCTCTCTCTCTCTCTCTCTCTCTCTCTCTCTCTCTCACTCTGTCCATATATTTCTCTTTCTTTTTCTCTTGGTTTGGTCTCAGTCATGATAATTGCAACTCTAAGGGGTTACTATTGAGCTTTAGAAAACATTGTCACTCTATACCTCTTAACCTCTGCTCTATCAGCAATTACGTTTTACAGTAGAGCACGACTAGAGTTGGAGTACAGGCCTGAAAAGATGTTCTCTCTCTCTTTGTAAATAGGTACTTGTATGAGTATCTTTGTGTGGAAGTGTGTTTGCTCTTGCATACTTGTGTGTGTGTATACACATTTCATTTTCATACGTGAGTGTGTGCACGGGTTCTCATTTGAAGAGTTGAAGAATTGAAGAGCTCCGCTCCACTAATGTGATGTAAAGAGAGCCATCCATTCATTCATCTCCACTTGGCTGGTGCTTCTCCAGTATCCTTAACCCACTCTCTCCCCATTCAGTCTCCCATGACAGAGTCAGCCCACCAGTGAACACTCTCTAGTGGATTTGCATAGAGCACGTTCACATATTCAGACTCACAAAACCATAAATATGAAAATTGTTCTTTTGGCGTACAGGTAATATGAACCGATGAGCTGTCTCATTGTCCTGTGTAGCTATGGTAATGACAGCAGGGTCCTGGTTGGTTGGTCGTTTCAATGGTGTGTTAGTGGACACTATCCATGTTACAGTTCCTACACACTATGGATAATGGGTTTGATATTTCTAGAAAAAAACACATGCCCTAGAGGTAGAGAGTGCTAGTTTAGCCCATGAAGGCTCAATGTCCTGTTGCATCTTCAAGGCTTAAATACAGTTGTTTTTCAGGAGTTCATTTGCCCAGTTCAAGAGACACACGTCTAAAAACACATTGATGCCTATATTCTAAACCACTGGATGTAGCCATTAAACACACACATGCATGCATGCACAGATGGTACATATGCAAAGTCAGAAACACACACACACACCTTTTCAGATTGGCTTTTCAGACTTTAGCCAGATTTTCCCTCCTCTCCTCCTTCACAATCGAACAAGTAAAAGCGGACCTTTTATTAGAGTAAAATCTGAGATGTGTGGAGGGTTGGGGTGAGATGTGTGTGTGGGGGTGGGGGGGGGTAGGTTGCTGAGCTTTCTAAACGACAGAGAATGATTCTCTTTTATGATGGAAGGATTTTTTTCCACCCCAGCGAGCGGAGCAGGCCTCGTCAGGGAAAGAGATGCGAGGGATTTGCTGGAGTGGCAGCGCCAGCGGGAGCCGTCATCGAAATGGCTCCCGCTCCACTGGGGGGTGAGGGAGGGGGGTGGGGAGGAGAGAGGGAGGGGGGGGGGGGGGCAGAGCGGCTTATCGATTGTTGTTGCTTTGCCGACTGCGGCTGTCGTAAATTGAAGGGGCCGTCTGCGCCAGCCAGCGTCAGCTGCCATGCGAGAGAAGGGAGGGTGAGAAGGGGGCTGTGTGTTTTTGGCGTGTA
>NC_085023.1:18622011-18646234 GCF_963692335.1 Osmerus eperlanus
GCGATGGCTTTGTTCTTTAGCAGCGTGATACATACACACACACTACATGCTACACACACACTACATGCTACACACACTCTACATGCTACACACACACACTACATGCTACACACACTCTACATGCTACACACACACGCTACATGCTACACACACTCTACATGCTACACACACACGCTACATGCTACACACACTACATGCTACACACACTCTACATGCTACACACACTCTACATGCTACACACACTACATGCTACACACACTCTACATGCTACACACACTCTACATGCTACACACACTACATGCTACACACACTCTACATGCTACACACACTCTACATGCTACACACACTCTACATGCTACACACACTACATGCTACACACACTCTACATGCTACACACACTCTACATGCTACACACACTCTACATGCTACACACACTACATGCTACACACACTCTACATGCTACACACACACTACATGCTACACACACTCTACATGCTACACACACTCTACATGCTACACACACTCTACATGCTACACACACACGCTACATGCTACACACACTACATGCTACACACACTCTACATGCTACACACACACGCTACATGCTACACACACTACATGCTACACACACGCTACATGCTACACACACTACATGCTACACACACACGCTACATGCTACACACACTACATGCTACACACACTCTACATGCTACACACACTCTACATGCTACACACACACGCTACATGCTACACACACTACATGCTACACACACTCTACATGCTACACACACTCTACATGCTACACGACACTCTACATGCTACACACACACGCTACATGCTACACACACTACATGCTACACACACTCTACATGCTACAGGAACACATCTTGTAACAGGCTCTGTCACCAAGGCTTGTGTTTTAGTAAACGACAGGTGTGTTTTCATGTTTATGTGTGTTAGACACAACTGCAGCTGTGATGGCTCATGCTATACAAAAATGACAATTTGTCGGATAGACAATCGGATTGTTGCGATTTCAATTTCAGAGGAGTGGATTTTGATAACTTCCCCAATTGAACTAAGTGCTACAAAACAATGTGGTAGGACCATTCGGGCATGCATCTCTCCCTCTCTCTCTAAATCCATAATGCCAACCAACATATGACGCTGCAGTTTGAGTTTCATATCCCCCGCCCCTACCCTGTACTTATGTAACGGTAGGAACAATTGGCCTTAGGTAAATAGGACAGTAATCTGGCAAACTGCATCCTTTTAATTCCTTTTTGCATGTTTAACCATGGTTAGAAACCGTGGTCAATTCTAGAATGTTATTCCACTGCTATAATGCAGCATGCCTCGTGTTCCGTTTGGTGAAGGGGCTCATTTGTCACTCTGTGGTAGCCCAAAAACAAAGATGCACTAATGAAATGAGTTTTACCAGATGTCATGGTTTTAATATGACGTGCGAGTAAAATATCTAACCTCTCCTCTGCTCCCCCCCACCCTCCTCTTTTCTCTGTCTCTACAGATTGCCTTCTCCCAGCACAACAGCATCATGGACCTGGTCCAGTTCTTCGTCACATTCTTCAGGTAACGGAGCATGCCCACTGCTCTCCTGTCTCTCAGGCGGGCAGGCTCGGTGCAGCTTGATGACAGTGTAGGAATGGAGGAGCGTTCAGAAGTAGGCTACTCGTCAGGGCGAGGGCTCTCACTCTGGCCCCTCCCTCACTAGGACTACTTATCTGATCACAGAGGGGGTTTGGGGGATCCAGCCAGCACAGTGCCAGAACCTGCCAGTCATCCAGTCCAGTTAGCTAGGAAAGTGGACAACACTGTGCTGCACTGTGTGTATGTCAGAGAGAGAGAGAGAGAGGTTGGGGAGAGAGAGAGGGAGAGGGAGAGGGATGGTGTTTCTGTGTAGGGAGATGTGTTCTTGTGCCTTGAGCACCCTTATGGTCACAAGCGACCTTCAGGCCACCGGACTGAGGTGACGTCATCGTTACGTGCCGCGCAAAGGTTCTGTCTCGTCGCTGCCCAAGAGCTCTTTTCGTTCTTGGAACACCTCTCCCTCCTTCTGTCTAACACCCTGCTACACACTCCGTAATGCACTCCCTGAAACAGATGTATAACATCTTCCAAGAGTTTATTAACTCCTCCAAGTAACTCCCAACCCCCTCCAGGATTCAGCTCTGGTAGCAGCGTAGCTAGCCATCATAACGCTTCGCTCCTGCATCCAGAGAGAAGACCCCACGTCACAGCATTGGACCTCCTCACTGGAGGAAGGAAAGGCTCTAGGCTACGCAGCACCTCTAAAATGGACTGACATGTTTTGGTGTGTGGGGGGGGGGGGGGGAGAGGGAAGAGGGGGAGGAGGAGAGGGGAAGAGGGGGAGGAGGAGAGAGGGAAGATGGGGGAGCGAGGGGGGGGAGGGGGAGAGAGGGAGAGGGAGAAAAGAGATAGATGAAAAGAGGCCTCCTCCTTTCTGTCTCGTTCTTTACATCACTCTCTCACTGCCTGTGTGTGTGTGTGTTGGTGTGTCATTGATTTGTTGGGATGGTTCATGTGGTATGATTGCATTTTCACATGGAAATGTCTGTTTAAAGAAAGTGCGTTGAATATGTTTTTGCATTTCTATGTGTTTTTAAGGGGGTGAGTGTCTGGGTGTGTGTTACTGTGTGTGTGTTACTGTGTGTGTGTTACTGTGTGTGCTAGTCAGTTTGTTAATGTTTTTTTGTGTGTGTGCACTTGTGTGTTGACGTGAATGCAAGCTGAAGGCCCAGGGAAGCAGACCCTGTGTGTGTGTGTGTGTGTGTGCTATTGTGTGTGTGTGCTATTGTGTGTGTGTGCTATTGTGTGTGTGTGCTATTGTGTGTATGTGTGTGTGCGCGCACAGTAACCAGTGTGTGAGAAGCAGCCTGCAGGCTGGGGTCTCACTGACGAGATCCAGCCTGACACTACGGAGGGAGAGAGAGAGAGGGAGGGAGGAGGAGGAGAGAGAGAGGAGGAGAGAGAGAGAGGGAGGAGGAGAAAGATGGAGGGAGGAGGAGAGAGAGAGGAGAGGGAGGGAGGAGGAGGAGAGGGAGGAGGAGAGGGAGGAAGAGAGGGAGGAGAGAGAGAGAGAGAGAGAGAGAGAGAGAGAGAGAGAGAGGGAGGAGGAGTAGAGAGAGAGAGAGAGAGGGAGGAGGAGTAGAGAGAGAGAGAGAGAGGGAGGAGGAGTAGAGAGAGAGAGAGAGATAGGGAGGGAGAGAGAGAGAGGAGGAGGAGAGGGAGAGAGAGAGGAGGAGGAGAGGGAGAGGGAGGGAGGGAGAGAGAGAGAGGAGGAGGAGAGGGAGAGAGAAATAAGTAGGAGAGAGAGAGAGAGAGAGAGAGAGAGAGAGAGAGAGAGAGAGAGAGAGAGAGAGAGAGAGAGAGAGAGAGAGAGAGAGAGAGAGAGAGAGAGAGGGGGACAGTTCCTGGACTCTGTACATGGCTCTCTTCAATCCTCTCATGGGTGTCTCTGGGCTCTCCAGCTATCTATCACGACCACATAGGAACTTCCTGTCTCACATCACACTGCTTCCTGTCTCACGGCACACTGCTTCCTGTCTCACGGCACACTGCTTCCTGTCTCACGGCACACTGCTTCCTGTCTCACGGCACACTGGCACAGGACACCATGAAGAGGCTTCATTCTTCTGTTTTAGTTCCCCTCTCAGAAGCCTGAAAACACACTCACACCTGACCTGCTCCTTACAGCCTCTGACTTTTCCAGAGAAACCCCAAAAAACTAGCACTCTCTAGTTGGTTTCTCCACTATGCCCTACGGGGGTCTCTGGTGCCTGACTCAAAATCACACTGACCCCTAAAATATAACCTGACAGCTGCAGAAGAATAGGGGTTTATATGGAAGGTTTTAAATGAGAATAATGCCATGACTGTGGCAGGTGTGCCACTGCAGAGTGGTTTATAGGTGAGAAGCTTAGAGAAGATATTTGTTGGAAATATCGATCCAGCGCTCAGAACAATCTTTGTTATCGCTGGTAGTGTTTGTATTTACCTTTCATTTAGAACTGTCGGATATTATAGGAGACAGGAGGAGGGCAATGTGCAAGACGGGAAGTGTGTGTGTGGGGAAAGTAATGTGTGTATTCACAGACATCAATCTCTCCCTGGGCCTGTCTGTGTGGGTGTGAAGGTCTGACAGGTTTTCAACACACATTACCTCACCTCAAAGGCAGTGACCCCTTCAATCTTCAGCTTTTAAAAAGATTCCCTTTTCTTCGTGACACAGATTAGCTTCAGCAAAAGCTCATTTAAATGGTAGTTTTCTAATGTTTGACTTGTACTTGTTCTCTTTCTTTCTCTCTCATACTCTTTCTGTCTGTCTCTCTCTTTCTCATCCCCACTCTCTACCTCTTCATATCTTCAGAGTTCTCCTAAATGAGCAGAGAAATGGTCCTAATAAAGTAGCTTTTATGCAGCCTCTCCAGACCCAATACTAATTGGTGGCATCGCAGTTCAGTTTGGTCCAATTACTGTCTTCCTCTCTGCTGATTAGCAATCATCTTCCTCCTCTTCCCCACTCTGCTCTGGCCACAGACAAATACTCACTGCTAAGTGGCTAATAAGCTTCCATCAGCTGCAATCAATTCACTCTGAATGGCTTTGTCTTATCAACAGTGTCCTGTGATTGTCATTCTTTTGGTTCCTTTGGGAGCTTGTCAAATACTTTTAAATGTTGAATAAATACACGTGCATAGGCAGACAGACAGCATACACACACACCTGTACTCGTTATTTTGTCCCCTGATTAGAATCCTATTGGATTTGAAGTGCCTAATGGTCTGTTAGGAACCAGTGCAAATAAATGCATGGACCATAACACCAGGCCAGTCTCCTCTCCTCCTTCTGACCCTGTTTTTACTCCCTCTCCCTCTCCCTCTCCCTCTCCCTCTCCCTCTCCCTCTCCCTCTCCCTCTCCCTCTCCCTCTCCCTCTCCCTCTCCCTCTCCCTTATATAAAACCGTACCTCTGTAATCTCTCCAATTAGCTCTGTCGCTGCTCATTAGTCCATCATGACTTCACGGATCCGCTGGCTCTGTTAATACATCTCATGTTCAGTCTTGGGCTGGCACTGATGGGGTTTGAAATATGACCAATGCCAGTGAGGAGTGCTGGACGGAATAAGCGACTGTCCGTGCCCAATTGAAGCAATTGGGCACTTCAGCTAGTCGAGTTCTGCCAGTGTTACATGCGATCATATTTATTAAAGTCTTAATGGCCATGAGGGATCTGTGTCAGTTCAATTCAGCAGTTGTACATTTTGATTCCCCGCATTTGAAGGTTTTTTGTCAAGTGTTTTGACAAAACTTCGTACAGTTCACTCCAAGCAGAAGGTGATTTGACATGACACTGACCTCCACAAACCACCGTGCGCGCACACACACACACACACACTCCTTTCATGTAAACAAGGCCTTATCAGTTCTATCTGCAGTTCATCAGTCCTGAGGGGGAATTCCTCCATGTGACTGTTTATATGTGAGCGGTTTACCCTAACACGTGTTTCTGAAGACCGAGACCACAGCCATGACCACAGCCCTTCAACCGGCTTGGCTTGCAAATGTCACGCTCATTACGTCCCCCCCAACCCTCCCACACCCTGCCCTCTCCCCTTGCTACACCACAGATCTGCTCCACAAGGCCTCATAAAGATGCCTATTGTTTCCAACCCCAAGCCTTAAGAAGTGTCGCTAATTGACTTCCTGTCTGTGCGGTTTCTGGGCTCATGCGGGCCAGGAGAAGCCCCTGCTGAAAGCGGGGCTTTGTGTGCACCCGCCGTCCAGATGAGAGAGGGGCCCGGCGGGGGATGGTGAGAGCTGGAGGAGAGGCTGTGAGGCTGGGTCTCAGACTCTGGCCTTCTGACCCTCTCCACGGCCCTCAGCCATCCCTGAGGTAGCCACAGGCCTGTGGTGCAATGACTGTCTGAATGATTCTTTGATTGGGCTGATTTGAATATGATATGACGTGTCTTCCTGTCTCGTCTCCAGCTGTTTCCTGTCCCTGCTGCTGGTGGCAGCGGTGGTGTGGAAGATCAAACAGACCTGCTGGGCCTCGCGCAGGAGAGAGGTAGGTCAAAGGTTAGGCTAACAACTGTTTGTCTGTGTGTGGGGGGTTGTTTAAAAACAGAATATCTATGACTGAATATCCTGTACCTACAGTGCCCTGTATACATGTAAATACACAGAAGGTGTCAATAATTGCTTTACCCCTCCCTCCAACGTGACACCTACTCCCCAACTCACTCACTCTCTCTCTCTCACACACACACACACACACACACACACGCACGCACAAGCACAAGCACACAATAAACAAACAAACACACCCGCTCCCCCTCATGTAACCACGTCTCTGCTGTTCTGAAGGGTGTGTTAATGTCACCGGCTCTGTCTCCCCCCTAACGAGCAGAGCGTAGCAATAAACAAGGCCATTCCCCTTAATTAGGCCTCCTCATGAACCAATTAACTCTGACGGAGTGATTCTAAACGGAGTGGAATGGACTGATCTATCACTTAACGCCTCAACAGATGTTGCATTCTTTCATGTTTCCCCTTCCTCTTCTTCAGTTTTGGAGCCATCTTTCTTCGCGGGCTTGCTCGACCGAGCCGTAACCCAGCGAATACAAATGTTGATCCAGATTGGGTCATCATTACGCTTTTAAAAACCAATAGAGTCAGCATGGTTTAACTGGATACCATCACTGGCTGTGTGTTTCTGGGTGAGCCAGTGACATTCACGGCAAAGCCAGGAAGTGGTGTGATTCCCACTGCCCTGAAAGCCACAGCTCCTGTCTTTATAGGGCATGTTCCTGAGGCTGTTCCATGCAGTTAGGGAACAGTGTCTACATTTCCAGGATCCGGCAGTGTGGTTAACTGAAGACTGTTCAGTGATCACAGGGAATCAGCGCTGCCTGAAAGGAGTCCTCCATCAATATCCTGGCTTTTTTGTTTAGGCTTGTTGAATGGTTGTTTAGGCTGGCGGAATGTTTGTTTAGGCTGGCTGACTGGTTGGTTGGCTGGCTGGCTGATTGGTTGGCTGGCTGATTGATTGGCTGGCTGTGTGTTTAGGCTGACTCCCCAGTGATAGTGTACAGGCCAGCAGGCAGCTATACCTTATTGATGAGGCTGAGCACCATATCACAGAACACCTGCAATGCTGCATTGACCCCCCCCCTCCCCCAACACACACACGTGTCTCTCCTGCGCCCTCTCTTTATCTCTCTCCTGCGCCCTCTCTTTATCTCTCTCCTTTTCCTCCTCTGTGGACTTCATCATTTCTCTCAGACATGTTGGCCATGGTATGTTGGGAGTCAGATGGCTGAGTGGTGAGGGAGTCGGGCTAGTAATCTGAAGGTTGCCAGTTCGATTCCCAGCCGTGCCAAATGACGTTGTGTCCTTGGGCAAGGCACTTCACCCTACTTGCCTCGGGGGAATGTCCCTGTACTTACTGTAAGTCGCTCTGGATAAGAGCGTCTGCTAAATGACCCAGTCATCTATCCCAGTAGTCTTTCTGCTGGACTTAAACATGTCACAGATGCTGAAATGCTGATGCTCTATGGGATATGCTTAGAGACAGACAGACAGACAGGTAGGCAGACGGACTGGAAGTCTGTCTGTCTGCCTACCTGTCTGTCTGTCTGTCTGTCTGATTTTCTGTCTGTCTGTCTGTCTGTCCACCGTCTGTCTCTCTATCTGGGCTGCAACAGCACTTACCCTGCACCACCGAGCGGGAAATTAACAATGCAAATCAATGGAGCCGAATGCTTTATTTTTATTATCTTCATGTTTTGATGTATCTAGAGCGGGCATGATTATTACAGAGATAAATTGCTGACGGTAGGTGCCTGGGGGGACTTGGTCAATAGGTCCAAATGTGGCTAATTTATATCAGCCATTAGTCTTACTCTGGTCCAGTGGGTCTCCAACACTGCCTCTCCCCTATTGGTTCTGTTCCTAATGTTTCCTGAGGGCCATAAACAAGAGATCTGGAGGGTTTGTCACTGTTGTAAACGGTTATAGAAGTAACACAGTACAAAATGAATATTATAAATAACACAGGCCGCTAGGAGATTAGATGTTTCATCCTGCAGGGCCTGTCTAAGGTTAGTCGGAGACTAGAATGATAGCTCTAGCCTTAGGACTGGGATAACTCGGTGCTCTACAATAACCAATAGAGGGGGTGAGATCAGCTACGCTCACTTCTTGTGTTGTAACCCAGTTATCTCAGCCTGAGTGTGTGTGTGTTGTCTTATTATGCTACACAGTGACCCCATCTGTCGAGAGACCAATCTGAATGAGCAGGGCTGACTGAGAGAGTCACACCCTGGAATGCCACCATAAAAATAATTACTCATTACAAAATAGAATTTAAACAGTCTATTTGAAAACTGTTTTGAGTGCGCTGATGTTTGTGTCACTTTCTAACATCCTCCACCCTGAGGGTGCAGTCCCGGGGGAGTCTCCAGCCCAGGTGAAAATGGGATTTCTTCCTGGTTAATTATGGATCACAACCAGGAGCCTGGAAAACTGGTATATTTAGAACTAGGCTCATGCTAATGGAATTCTTTCCAACAATATTTTTTTGGATATGAGATCAAACAATCAAAGCTACTTTGAAATTCTAATGATCATGCACCAAGACAGCGTGTACAGACATATTTGATTCCCTTAATAGGGTTGCCCCTCTGAAGACTTGGGGGAAAGCCTTATTTTGACAACTAACGTTGTTAATTTAGCTTCTTACATTTACATTTACATTTAGTCATTTAGCAGACACTCTTATCCAGAGCGAGTACAGGGACATTCTCCCCAAGGCAAGTAGGCAAAACTAATGAATAGACAGACAGAGGCCTGGGTGAAATGCATTAGAAGAAGGATTCGATTGTGCTGTATGTAGTGCTTAATCCCAAATTAGATTACTATAAATCAGATGTTTACATCTACAGTAGAATATGCTGTAATCTTCTAAAGATCATCACATCATTTGTTCATATGTCTCTAAGCAGCACTCTCCTCTGAGATTATAATCTGGTACGTCCCGCTGGCCAAAAATCCAATTTCCTCTCTGCTAATCCAGATGTTGCCAGATTGTCTGATTAGATGATGATTTATTCCCTTAATTTAGTTTCAGTCGGTGTTCTCCCCAAAAGAGCAACATTCATTTTCATTTATATAATAAATTAGAGGCAGTTTTATGTATTGTGTCATCATCACATTAGGTGATACTTGTAAAGGCGGTGTTCCTCTGACCTTTGGCGTCGGCATGGTAATTACAGCAGTTCCCTGCTACATTCATTATCTTAAATTAGATGCCTGCATTTCTTAGCATAAAAGTAATTAACATATTGTGTCATTTCACTGCAGTCGGCCAATGCAGCCACAGGAACAAAACTGTTTATAATCTACATGGTTTGATAAAAAATGTTACTTTGGGGACTTTTTGTTTATTTTATTTGTCGCTGTTGTTATGTGAACAATATGCAAATCTTTTAACCAGTGATTTGGACCTGCAATTTATTATTTCTGCTCACATAATCGTATTACTTATCTTGTATCATCTTCCAAGTGTTTGGTGGTAGGGTTACTAGAAGGCAGTGCCGGACTACCATTCCATGATATTTCAAATGCTTTCCAATAGATTTCTATTAAAAGTGAATACGTTAATCAAGTTATTGTGACAGTGCTAGCTGAAAGGAGAGGAGACTGTGGATTCACTTGGCCTAGATTACCGTGCCGACCCATTCAATGAAGATTCCAAAATCCCATCAAGCAGATTAGGTTGTCTGGACCAGTGAGCTCCAAATCACCCTCGGACCCTTTTCTGTCAGGCGCTAATGAAAGTGGCAGATTAGGGTTTTTTAATGTGAGAAGGCCAAGGTTCCTGTGGCCGGGCGCGGTGTGAACACGCTGGTGGACTGGGTCACTTCTCCACCTCATGCCCTGCCAGGCTAGCAGCTCAGAACAGCCACAGCTCACAGTCTGTAGGTTGATAACCATCCTGATAGCCAGCCTGATCTTTTCTTGTCATAGTCATAGTCATAGTCTCATAGTCAAACTCTTCTACCATTCCTATGACTGACACAGGCACTTTATTGATTAACTCTGATACTGATAACTCTGATCCCAAGTGGACTTATCTTTCCATTAGGATATTTAACCTGAAAGATTTAGTGAAAGCCACAATTCATCTTTTCAAAGCACACCACAGTTTAGAGCCCCACATCTTGTGGTGTTTTGTCATCGTCCATATGCCGTCTCATCTGATCAGGATCATGTTTGTATTTACCCCAAATGTCAGATTAATATCTCGGATTTGCAATGGGATATACACAAACACCAGTAACCGCTTAGTGTAGAGATTAAACATCGCACAATCGCACAATTACAATCACACGTAGCACATAGTTGAAACACGTGCCAGTTGGTGAGTGTGTTTAGAGGTTGTGTGAGTGAACAGGAAAGAGACGGGGGCTTGTTTACGGGGCCCGGTCGCCCGGCGAGCTTTAACGATGCCGCGCTATCAGCAGCGCGCAGGTGACCGCTTTCATCGTCTCGACGACCTGATTAGCCTGAAGGTCCCCTGCTTCTCTGGGATCTGAAACGTCGCCGCACAAGCACGCCCGTCTTCAAAGGCGGCCCGCGGACCAGGGCGGCGAGCGAGCGGGCGCTTTGAGGGACGTGGCAAGGACGCCTCCCCCCCCCCAGAGCCCCTCCAGCGGCTCCATCTGTCTCACATCGCCGTGCTTTGGGTGTCTGTTTCATTTACAGAGTTTTCCTCGAGGGCGCCACAGGCGAGGCGTCCGTGGTAATATCCTCTTCGCCACGCGCCGAGGCAGAGATCTGATTCCGGTTGTCATGGTGACTGATAGCGACGGTTGACTTCTGGTCTGCCTGTCTGAATGAACCTTGAGGGGTGCTGTGTCCTGATGTGTTTGTGTGTGTGTCAACGTTGGGTCACAGCAGTGAGTTCTCCAAGACTTTTGCCGTGCTAAATGGCTAATATTAGTTCTTGATGTATCTATGGATTTCTGTAGGAAGTGTCACCTATCAAGTGTGTGTGTTTGTGTGTGCGTACATGCATGCTTGAGTGTGCTTCTGTTTGATGTTCACATTACAGATGCAAGATTCAAATTTTCTTCATTTGAGCTTTACCAATCTACCTCTCTTTGGTGGTCATCGGCTCTGTGCTCACTATGCTTCCCCTCCGTGTCACCGCTATTGGAAATGTAATGAACATATCTCTTGTTTTTATTTGCAAACATCTAATTTAGCCAGCTTTACACCCATACTGCCAATTCCCTGACTCCAGCTGAATTGCATTCTGATTATCAAGCTGAAAAGTTAAATGTATGGGGATGGAAATAGCCAGCTGAAATGATATCTACTTGTTTGGCAAGCAGAATAGACTTGAGAATCACAAAGAACACATGTTTGAAGTAGTGCAATGCAAGTTCCTCCTCTCAAGACATCTGTCGTGGTGCAACTTTGCCTTCTGCTAGTGCCGGCACAGCACAATGATGACGTGTGATGACAGCTGGCATCTTCTGTACTTCAAGCTTGACCAGAGCATGGCCTGGTGTCTCCTTTGTCCTATGAATGCTCTCCTAACTCTGAGAGGCTTGTTCTGGTCTAGAGGGATTGTTTCATCCAGTCCCTGTCCTGGTCGTTTGTGTGTCTGTACAGGCTCTGGACGCCAGACTGAAACAGCTTGTGCCTCAGCCTGTGCCTTGTGGGCCAAGCAGGTGGTCAGGGCTGAAGGCAGCCACTTATTAAGGTCTGGGTGTCTGCTCTGGAGCCTGGCCCTCGTAGCTCTACAGTACCTCGCTCTCTCACGCCACACAGACCGAGCTGCTGTGTAATCTGTCGCCATGGCCCACGGGTGTGTGTGATATGTGCGGGCATCGCACCGCTGGTCGAGCCGTGGAGGGGAGATTTGATCAGACCCCGGTGGTCTTTGATACCTTGTCATAATAGTGTGCTATCTGTCCCATCTCTCTTTTTCTTTTTCTCTCTCTCTATATTTTTTCTTTCCTGTCTCTCTCTCGGTG
Organism: Osmerus eperlanus; assembly: GCF_963692335.1. NCBI lineage: Eukaryota > Metazoa > Chordata > Actinopteri > Osmeriformes > Osmeridae > Osmerus > Osmerus eperlanus. The sequence goes on from NC_085023.1 coordinate 18,634,099, forward strand.
GCGGGCTCGTGTAAAATGCAAAGCGGCTCACACACTCACCCAACTGATGTCACTGATGCACAGGCCTTTGTTGAGGCTGAATGGGTGTTACGTTGAAAGTGTGTGTGTGTGTGTGTGTGTGTGTGTGTGTGTGTGTGTGTGTGTGTGTGTGTGCGTGTTGAGGCCCAATTGCCCTCAGATGATCAGATGGACCGAGAGTGGCGGGTCTGAAGTCTGCCTTCATGTTTCTTTGTTCTGACTATGTGTGGCTGAAATGTGGAAGGCTGAGCTATGTGTGTGTGTGTGTGTGTGTGTGTGTTCACTTAGTACAAGTTTTTTGGATGCCTTGATGTGGGTGAGGCTGCAGGCATTGTAACTACATACAGAGAGGATATCACAGATACGGCCACTCACAGAACCAAACACACACACACACAGACATACAGCACACACACACACACGCCCAAACAAATACACCATCCACCTGCACACACTTGCACTCATTCTTATTGCCCCATCCCCCCCAAAGAAGTATGCTGCTGCAAAGCGGTGTGTGTGTGTGTTTGTCTGAATGTGTTTGTGTGTGTGTTGGTTATGTGAATGTGTCAGTGACCCAGCATGGCCACTCCTGGTGACCAGGGGAGACAGATGAAAAGACACTGATTAACACGGGAGAGAGCATCCAAATGATGCCTCCTCAGATAGGGTGTGTTCCGGAACCCCCGGAGCGTCCAATCACAGTGCAGAATAGCACCAGGCACTCATCTTCCCAGCCTGTGCCCAGGCTGGAGTCTTGACTTCCTGGAAGTGTAACAATCACCCCACAGCTGGCTTTGACTGGTACTGGAGAAGACTACTTAGGGTGTTTGAAGGGTGAGAACAGGAAGAAGCAATCCCATAGTTGTGTTCCGTCTTATTCTATAAAATCATATTTATACACGTTTTTTACCAAATCATCAAGCCAACATATCTCTATGTACTAAATTAAAAGTACAAATGAATGTCATTTTGTTCTCCATTGAGCTCAGAAAAATAAGATAATTGGTCTTTATTTTCCTGAATGCTCCTGTTATTCAGCTGTGTGTGTGAGTGTGTCCATGTGTGTCTTTGTATTGGTGTGTACACGTGTCTCACAAGGCTGAATGTAATTTCACAGCTACGGTCCGTCAGATACCACAGAGTAGTGGTTAAATGATCAGGTAGATAGCAGCCAGACAAGGCTGCTATCTACTGGTTGACTCTCGTGACGTGCAAAGCTTGGGAACTGGACTGTCTGGTGCAGGACACAATGGTATCCTGCTCAAACACCACAACACTTAACACCTCCCCCCCACACACCACCACCACCACACATACACGCACTCAAACATCTCCATCTCTCCATAGAGTTACTGCTGCTGAAACACACACCAGTAGAGCAACATGGAATCTTTATAAAATATGCTTGCGCACACGCAAAGTACACACGCACACTCTCTCCCTCTCTCATAGACACTCACACAGATACACACACAAGGCCCCAGGAGTGATGCCAGCAGGCCTATATTAGGAGAGGAAAGATTAGTCAGTTAAATAAGTCAAGATTGTGCTGCTACAGCCTGGGGAAAGACCTGTCTCGGTCTGTGTGTGTGTGATAGGATGCTGTAAGTAAGACTTTAGTAAGTAAGACTTTATTTATATAGCACTTTTCATACAAGAATTGCAGCTCAAAGTGCTTTACATAAAATCAACAAAACAATAATACAAGTGTTGATCTAAACTAGCCGCACTCTATCTGCGGTCTCTCGAATCCATCTTAGATCCGAGCTGCCACTTGCAGTTCCTAATACACAAGACAAGACAAGGTAAACATGAGGAAAGAGGAGGAAAAAAGGCAACACCCAGACAATGCTCCTAGAGGAGTACAGTGTGGGAACAGACAAAAACCTCAGCACATAAGTACAACAAAATTTACAAAAACAGGCGAAGGCGTTGGATGGGGGTGGGGGGGTGGTGATATCTGTAGTAGGTGAAAGTTAATGTGTGAGTAGGTCTGGGTTGGCGCCCTCGACCTAGGCCACAATCAGTCCGATTCTCCCTATGCAGATTGTGTTGGCCAGGAGACATCCTTGGTCATGACCCAGACAGAGACCAAACCACATATGTCGGTGGGGGGGGGGGAAGGGAGGAGCAAGATAGTCTCGCTTCAGCGCTCTCCAGGGGAGTTGTTTTCCAGCGACGGCCTTGGCCAAGGCCTGTGCTGGTTACGGGGCCGAAAGTGGATAAGATTGGGGTAGTTGTTTTGACGAGTAGCCGCACTCAATTTTCACGTCCACCCTTCAGGAATGTCTCCATGTCCTCCATCTTCCTTTGCAGAGCCGCAAACTTATCCCTGTTAAGTTCACAGTCTGAGCTCCAACAGCTCTGCCCAACGCATCAATCATGTCGGGCAGCCTAACGGGGCTTTTGATGGCTGCAGCCGTTTCCTTGATTTTCCGATATACAAAGCCAGCGCTTATTCCAAACAGCAGAAAGCCTGTAATCATGGTACCGAATATGAAGATGTCTTCAACGTCCTCCACGGAAAGCGCCGCTAGACACACCACACGCCAATTCTCCCACGCGTCCATCGTGTAGCCAGCTGCGAACGTCCCGTCCGGAAAGTTGGGTTCCCCCGAACCCGAGCTTCTCTTCGAGAAGATGGTGTCAATAGCATTGAGAGACCAGCTAATTAATTCCATGCTTCTAGTTTCAGAGAGTGATGATGAGAGAGTATCTTGAGACAAGACAAGACACAGCCAAGCAGGGAAGGTCAGGGAGGGGAGGAGAGAAAAATGCGACCGCCTTCGTCGAGAGAGCAAAGAAAAGTGCCTTATTACTGTCCCCAGCCTCTACAGAAGACAGGGAACAAGGCCAGTCATTTGCCAAGTCGCTCAGATGTGTGACGCGCGTAGTGCCGAGGTCGTTCCTGCACACGCCACAATGTCACGGGTAAGGCTCTGCTACCGATGCCTCATCTCCCCGCAGGGCGCAGGCTCTGCCTGCCAGCTTGTCTCTTCCTACCATCCCCGTCTCTCTGTTTTCTCCATCTCTCTCATTCTCCTTTCTCTATTCTGTCTCCCACTCTCATCCTTCATCTCTTTCTTTCGATCTGTCTCTTCATTTCTCCTTCTCGCTCTCTCCTCTCCTCCCCTCTCCCTGACTCTCTGAGTGCCAAACTTGCCCTGCCCTTCTTCTCCATCATCGCAGTGACAGCTGCCTCGAAAACAAGTGCCGTGGCTACGGATCCCCCCTAAAAACCATGGGCCTGTCCCTCCCTCCCTCCCTCTGTTCTCTCCCTCTCTCCCTCCTCGGGCCCCCAGTGTATCCTGCCAGGAAAAGACAATTAGCTTGGCTAATGAGAGGGGGTCCGTGATCAAAGTGCCGTCCTCTGCCTCGCCTCTCTGTACTATCCCTGGCTCTCTCCTCCTCTCTCCTCTCTGTACTATCCCTGGCTCTCTCCTCCTTTCTGTACTATCCCTGGGTCTCCCCTCCTCTCTGTACCATCCCTGGCTCTCTCCTCCTCTCTCCTCTCTGTACTATCCCTGGCTCTCTCCTCCTCTCTCCTCTCTGTACTATCCCTGGCTCTCTCCTCCTTTCTGTACTATCCCTGGGTCTCCCCTCCTCTCTGTACTATCCCTGGCTCTCTCCTCCTCTCTGTACCATCCCTGGCTCTCCCCTCCTCTTTGTACTATCCCTGGGTCTCCCCTCCTCTCTGTACCATCCCTGGCTCTCTCCTCCTCTCTGTACTATCCCTGGCTCTCTCCTCCTCTCTGTACCATCCCTGGCTCTCCCCTCCTCTCTGTACTATCCCTGGCTCTCCCCTCCTCTCTGTACCATCCCTGGCTCTCTCCTCTCTCTGAAATAAATCAAGAGCACTCTGGTACTTGACAGTGTTAACAAACAGTAAAGTAGGGCCCAGGTCAGACCCTCAGACATGAACATGAAGGGTCAGACGTGTGAAAGTGACCTCATCGCTGTCTCTTTTCAACAGTCAGTTAGATTTTGATAAAGGGCCTTTTTCATGAAGCACATTGAAAAGCAGTCGACCAAAGTGCTATACAATCTAAACAGCAGAAGCCACTAAACAACACATTAGAAACACAAAGACCGGTTTAACTGACAACAAGACAGAGGCATCCGAGGCATACTGAGTTATAAGCAAAGAAAAACAGATGCATTTTCAAGTTGGGATGTGTAAAAGCTTAGCTCTCGCTGCTAACACTATCCTCCTCCACTTTCCCTCCACTACTCTGTGTTCCTACTGATCTAGTCTTTACCACAGTTTCTTTCATGTTGTTAAGCCTGTGTTCTCTTTTACTAAAAATGCATGACTAACAACACAATGTGTGTGTGTTGCGCACACTCACAAATTCACAAGATGAGCAGAGGAGCGTACGAAGGCTGAGCGTACGTGTTCCTGCAGACTCAGTTACATGTAGACCAGAGGGTTTACTATCGATCCTATTCAGCTCACAGTAAATCTGCAGGGTAATGAATGCAGTTATCAGCCTCTCAGTCACTTAATCAATCATCAGCAAACAGAGCAGGCTGGAGGAAGCCTGGAGGAAGTATGGCATCCCCCAGAGAGACCGAGCCCTCCCTGCCTCCCAGCCCCTGGAGGAGCAGCCCAGGTGGCCACGGCCTGGTCTCCCCAGTGACTGGAGCTCCTCTGGTACCACACCACTACAAGTATATGAGAGAGAGAGACAGAGAGACAGACACAGAGACAGAGAGAGACAGAGAGAGACAGAGAGAGACAGAGAGAGAGACAGAGAGAGACAGAGAGAGAGAGACAGAGAGAGACAGACACAGAGACAGAGAGAGAGAGGCAGAGAGAGAGAGACAGAGAGACAGAGAGAGAGAGACAGAGAGAGAGAGAGAGACAGAGAGAGAGAGACAGACTATGTGGGTGTGTTATTGTGTGCATTTGCATACTTTTGTTTGGGTTGTTTGAAGTAAGCTAAGTGTATTAATCAGGACACTCGATGGGAAAGCTGCAGTAAATTGTCTGTGTATCCTGGCCCTCTCAGCCGGTCTCTCTGGTGGATTGAGGAGCACACAGTCCCAGCTCCCTTGCCCCCTGACTGATTGGGCCCGTAATGTAAGCCGATGTGTGAGGCGAGAGTGTAATTGTCCGTGATTTAAAGGGCTTAGATGGTCTGAAAGGGTCTGAAATGTGGTTCTGCAAATTAATGGTTCTTAATGTAACATATTGGAACGGTTTAATCTGTCATGGTCGGGGCCTGTGTGGGCCGTAAATGGGATGGTGAAATAGGACTCTCCCCCTCTCTCTCTCTTTCTTTAAACCTCTCTTTCTCCCCCTCTCTCTCTCTTTCTTTAAACCTCTCTTTCTCCCCCTCTCTCTCCCCCCCACCTCTCTGTCTCTCTCTTTCTCTTCAGGGTCTCGGTGGAGAAGTTTCCTCATCTTAATTCCTTTACTCGCATGCAGCGTTCAGAACGACTGATAAAGTACAGCCTTTGATAGCAGTGTTACATAACAGTTGATTAAATATGTGTTTTTCTATCTTAGGGAGCACATTCATCAAATTGTTTTCCTGAACATGTACTCCACAGTGATACTCCATGTAATGCCCCCTGTACCTCTACAGTATGATTGTGGTGTGTGTTTGTGTGTGCGTGCGTGCGTGCGTGCGAGAGAGAGAGAGAGTTCACCTACCAGGCAAAAACAAACCAACCCTATCTCTCATTAGTTTTCTCACTTTGTCAAGTCTTTGGCCCAGTGCAGACAATAAAGATCCTTCTCTCTCCCAAAGCTATTATTTTTACAAGAAAATGAAAGACAGAGAGCTCCCGCAGCAGGTACAGTAACTGTGTCCTCCCCCTGGGTCTGGGTCTGTGTGTGTCCTCTTACATTTACATGTAGTCATTTAGCAGACGCTCTTATCCAGAGCGACTTATAGTAAGTACAGGGACATTCCCCCTGAGGCAAGTAGGGTAAAGTGCCTTGCCCAAGGACACAACCTCATTTTGCACGGCCGGGAATCGAACTGGCAACCTTCAGATTACTAGCCCGACTCCCTCACCGCTCAGCCACCTGACTCCCTCTTAATGACTGAAACTAACAGCTCAGCCCAGCCCTCACCCTCCTTTACATTTGACATGTCATTCATTTAGCAGACCCTTCCATCCAAAGCGACATACAAACAGTGCATATAGAAAGAACAGCAATAGGCCACGGGACAGAAGCACATAGTTCTATAGTGTTTAGTCAGAATCGGGGAACAGTCTCTCACAACTGTCTAGGACCTTTTCTCCAAGCTCCATCATCGATTTGTCATCTTTGTTGCTTCATCTGTCTTTCTAAGCGTTTTCCATCATCAATTTCCACTGCATCCCTCTGTCATCTGTTTCCTTCTAGCTCTTTCTTTTTACTTCTTGAATTTCTTTCTTTCAAAATGTCTTTCTTCCTCTCTTAAACCTCTCTTAAACTCAGGGGAGGCAGGTGGCTGAGCGATTAGGGAGTCAGGCTAGTAATCTGAAGGTTACCGGTTCGATTCCTGGCTGTGCAAAATTACGTTGTGTCCTTGGGCAAGGCACTTCACCCTACTTGCCTCGGGGGGAATTCTGTATTTACTGTAAGTCGCTCTGGATAAGAGCGTCTGCTGAATGACTAAATGTAAAATGTAAACTCACACACGTCGTCAAGCTGACCCCTCTTTTGAGGACAGTGCCAGGGCGGGCTGACTGGAAAGAGGAGACTGTGGCCTCCTTGCTCCCCCTTCCTGACCCCTCATCTTGGGCTAAGTGAGCTGTGAGAACAGAGACCAGGCCGGCACGGCTGCTGGTGCATGCTCATGTTGAAATACTTTCGCTGCTGACCCCTTTCTCCCTCGTCTCCTGGCTGTAAACCTCTAGAGATCCTGTGTGTGTGTGCGTGAGAGAGAGTGTAGTGAAGGCTCTAACAGTGGGCAGAATCCAGCTGTAGGAACAAGACACAAACCTCCCAGAGGGCGAGGGGAGGGGAGGGTGGTGGAGGAGGAGGAGAGGCAGTTTGAAGATTGGAAGGAGGATAGGGATTCTTAGGCTTAGTGGTACATTAGTTCAAAAGAGAGCAAAACACTTGTTTTGTTTTAATTATGTCAGACCTAATGGCAGTGGTTACAACAGTGTTCTCTGTATTATCAACTAATGATCCAGGCCAACTTCATGGAAGAGGACGTTTCCTCAGTGAAGCACTGACATGAGGGGGGTGTGTGTGGTGCTCGAGTAGAGGGGGGGGGGGGGGGGCGTTTGAGCACTTCGAAGCCTTGTCAGATCGTTTGCCTGGGCAGGAAAGGTGACTGGCATCATGATTAATGAGAGACTGGGACGTCAAACCCTCGCTAAGGAGAAAAGTTCCAGAACGTTGTCAGAAGTTGGCGGCACAGCCGGGTGCTGTCTGTCTGCAGGCTACGGTAGACACACCGACAAACCACATGATGGTAATGCACGCATTTATATGCAGCCTGAGGATGTTATGGATTTTCGAGTGTTAGGTAACACTTAAGTTATCTTCGCATATGTATTTTCCTAAATGTATATCCGTTCTCACATTTTGCTTTCAAACCCTAGCCGACGGCTGTACAGATGCAGGCGAGATTTGAAATTTTGTCTCAGACAAAGTTAGCGTTCCAGTTTGACATGGAGAAAAATGGAGGATGTAATCGCAAGAAAACCTCTTCTCACTTCCTGTTCTGCAGCCTTCAAGGTGAGGGCATCTGGGGTGCTGTTGGTGAGGAACAGCTACTGATCAGGGGAGTCAGATGGCTGAGTGGTGAGGGAGTCGGGCTAGTAATCTGAAGGTTGCCAGTTCGATTCCCGGCCATGTCAATTGACGTTGTGTCCTTGGGCAAGGCACTTCACCCTACTTGCTTTGGGGGGAATGTCCCTGTACTTACTGTAAGTCGCTCTGGATAAGAGCGTCTGCTAAATGACTAAATGTAAATGATCTGCACAGCACTGCCCAGTAAACAGCATGGGCATGGATCTCCCGGCATTTAAAATCATGGAGTCTAGTGTTTTGAGGAATCTGGTAGAGTTTGGCCCACATTTGTTTGTCTCTGTGACTGGGTGAGAACGACCAGCTCCATCAGACACTATTAATCTATCTCAGAGCCCTAATGAAACCATCCTTGTCATTAACAATACTGCCATAATGATGCTTCTCATGCCCGGTGTGTCTGAGAAAAAAATCTGTCTGATAGAAAATGTTATCATGATCAGCATTGCTGTTCATATAAATACAAGTGCCTTGTGACATTATTCACAGACCGGTTGCTGATTACTGACCGATTAGATAGCAGCTGTTGTGGCCACTGTTTTTTGGCTAGTGATTTAGGGACAGTCAAGAAAGGGCACAACAAATGATAACTCACATGTTTTCACATTACACCTTGACTCTTGTGGTTGTCCTTGAGGTGGAGGAACACCCGACTCTCCATTGGTCTGGACCCTTTCATCGACCACAATGTCATTGACCCCGAGAGCGAACACAACCACTGGCGTTCATGTTAACCCATAATCATTAACTCAGGTAGAGCGTGTCCTCGTTAGTGAGGGCTGTTTAACGAGGTGGGCCGTGCTAATGAGATGACCCCTCCCCAATCGTGTCAGTGCTGCAAAACGGCAGAGACCTCATCTGTGTGCTAGCAAACTGGACACGTTAGTCTGTTTTGAAGGAAACATTCCTGACCCTGACAGCATGTTTTGTACAGGAGCTATGTTTAGACACAGTGACTGAGGCTGTGAGGAGGTGGTGATGGAGGTGGGGATGGAGGTGGTGATGGAGGTGGGGATGGAGGTGGTGATGGAGGTGGGGATGGAGGTGGTGATGGAGGTGGTGATGGAGGTGGTGATGGAGGTGGTGATGGAGGTGGGGATGGAGGTGGGGATGGAGGTGGTGATGGAGGTGGTGATGGAGGTGGTGATGGAGGTGGGGAGTGGTGATGGAGGTGGGGATGGAGGTGGTGATGGAGGTGGGGATGGAGGTGGTGATGGAGGTGGGGATGGAGGTGGTGATGGAGGTGGGGATGGAGGTGGGGATGGAGGTGGGGATGGAGGTGGTGATGGAGGTGGGGAGTGGTGATGGAGGTGGTGATGGAGGTGGTGATGGAGGTGGTGATGGAGGTGGGGAGTGGTGATGGAGGTGGGGATGGAGGTGGTGATGGAGGTGGGGATGGAGGTGGTGATGGAGGTAGGGATGGAGGTGGTGATGGAGGTGGGGAGTGGTGATGGAGGTGGTGATGGAGGTGGTGATGGAGGTGGTGATGGAGGTGGTGATGGAGTGACATCACAGACCAGAACGGGCTGGAAGGAGGTGGTCGCTAGCTTAACAGCTCCAGTTTGACTCATGTATAGTTTCATGTTAATATCTAAAGCATATGCATGGGTACAGTACAGTACAGTACAGTACAGTACATCCACCTTATGTTTTGCTGACTAATTCATACTTTGGAAAACTTGTATTTTTCTGTCTCTGAGTAAGAAGGCTATTCATATATATATATATATAGTCCCAGGTGTCCAGCTTGTTTCTGCTATAGCTAGTTCCTGTGAATAATTGTTTTGTGCTATTGACTTTTCTTCCCACGTTGGCTGGACTCCACGGGTCAAAAGTGAGCGTCAGCGCTGGGCCTCGTGTTGTTATGCAGTATCCCCCGGATACGGCTGTGCTGGTCCGTGGTTGGCTGTTGGACTGACTAAAAAGCGGTCCGCACTACGGATGTAAATGGTGGTCAAAGATCTCCCTCCCACGGCATCATGGGACTTTATAAGGGGGGGGGGGGGGAGGGTTAGGAGAGAGGAGAGGGAAAAGCAAACAAGAGTAGCATAGCAGAGATTAGGAAAGCAGAGGTTAATCCAGAATTTGAATCTGCGCCAAGTCAGCTAGGAGAAGGTGTGGGCGACACAGCTGCCTGGCTAGCAGACGGGCCCATCGCTAGGTAGGAAATTCAATTAAAGCAGAGCAGGGTCTGGCTCACAGCTGTGCCGGGGCTTGCAGGAGGAATACATTTACTGTGGTCTGTCTGTGCAGAAAGAGCAGGGAGACGACGGAGAGATGAGTCGTGAATATTCTGATTCTCACTGAACTCCCACGTCAAGAGGAGGAACTGGAAAGAACAGGACTGCTCCTCAGGTTTCCTGTGAGGGCAACTGTTCCGTCTCTTCGAGCGTGAGGGAGTGGAGTGTGTGCCATCCACGTTAAAAACACTCGCACTCACATACTTTCTTCTCTGCCACTCCACTCTCTCTCACCGTCTCTCTCTCCCGCCCTCTCCTTCTCTCTCTCTCACACACACACATACACACACACACACATTGCTTACTCATGAATCCACTTGCGAGCTCTAAAGGGGGATTTTTATTGATCCCCCAGTCCTTTGTTTACTCTTCAAGGTCAACTGTGCTGATCCAGCTGTCCGCTGGATATCTCTTTTGAGTGTGTGTGTGGATGTGTGTGTGTGTGTGAGAGAGAAGGAAAGTCCAATGGCAAGGCTAAGGAAGCAGTGTGTGCTTCCTGTATCCATCTACTGTACCAGACACCCAAGTAGAAAGAGTGCCTTCTCTCGCCTCAAAACGGAACATACAATCACCAACCGCAACCCTACCCTGCTCCCTCCACCACCCCAACCCACCACCCCAACCCACCACCCCAACCCACCACCCCACCATCACTTGTTATTTCCTCAGCTCACTAAATTCATAATTATAAATCCACACAGCCTTTATTGTCTTCACACAGACAGCGACCTCCGGAGCAGACACCAAAACACAACTGGTTCCGGCTCATTCTCTAACCATGAATCTCATAATCATAGCTGCTTCTGAACAGAGAATGTGGAGAAGATAGAGATTATTATTTGAGTTCATTATTTGAGTGTATTGCTAATTGGAAATGTTTGTCAGAGCCTTGCAAACATCTCATGGTTTGGCTCTGTGGAAGATGTTGGTGTGTCAGGCCTCTGGCCATATGGTGCAATGGAAGCCTAGCTCCAGTAATGAAATTAGAAGTGGTTACATCACCTCCTTATAGCACAGCTTTGAACTCCACTCTCAAGCTGACCTGCAGCTTTTCAATTAACCAACACACACACGCGCATGCACACACGCATGCACACACACACATACACATGCACACATACGCATGCACACACACACACGCATGCATGCACAAACACGCTCACAGACATGCAAACACAGAAAACACACATTCTGACACACACACACATACAGACAGACGAACACACAGAGGACACACACTCACACACACATCAAACCTCTGTGCACGCGGCAGCGAGGCAGATGTCCGGAATGACCGTTGTGATGACCTCACTCCAGTTCCTTCCTGGTCTCACAGCTGAACAGACCTCCATAGTAACTTTATTGGATTATCCAGGGGCTGACGTAGCACAACACACTCACACACTGACTCTCACACACATGCACGCACACACAGACACAGACACACACACATACATGGACTTGCGTGCTCACACACACACACATACATAGGCTTGCGTGCACACACTCACACACACACTCGCACACACACACATAAAGCCAATGGCAGGTGAACACTCAAACGCTAGACCACCCGCAAACGCTGTCATGCATACTTCACTTCTGTCACCTTGGCATTGCCGTGGCGACAGCTCCTCCAAGGCAGGTATTGGTTAATGAGCCCTTTGTGATGCGTCTAGACGAGGGCGGTGGGGTGAAACGGCTCGGGGGCGGAGCCCCTGACCCGTGCTTCATTATCCGCCGTGTCTGAGCGATGCGATGGGTGGTGAGCTGTGACGGACGGACCCCCCCCCCCCCCCCCACCCCGGACAGGCTGTAAACACTGTCTCCGTGCCAACCGTCGCCCTGGCCAGCGGGGAGGAGGCACGGACGGAGAGACAGTAAGAGCAGTGTCTCATGGGTAATGATGTCAACTTGGAACACTGGAAAAATGGGTTTCTGAACAAGGAGGGGGAAAGGAGATAGTGGGCTTGGATAGGAGGAGGGAGGACAGGAGGGAGGGATGATGGGGGGGGGGTGGTAGGGAAGAAAAGAGCGATGTGAGAGATGGATGGAGGGGGCGGCGGAGAGGAGGGAAGAGAGGGGGGTCTCTGAGGGCAGGCAGGTGCTTGTCTCG